>NC_079898.1:24644136-24769848 GCF_024868665.1 Triplophysa rosa | reverse complement strand
CTCTTCTCTCTCCTCTTCTCTCCTCTTTCTCTTGTCTCTCTCTCTCTCTCTCTCTCTCTCTCTCTCTCTCTGTCTCTCTCTCTCTCTCTCTCTCTCTCTCTCCCGGTGCATGAGTGGTTGAGTGTGAGCCAATGAACTATTCGAACACGGAATTGTGATTAGCGGTGAACTTGTTCCTGTTCTTCTCCTAGCGCTTTGGGTCTTAGAAAAGCGCATTATAAATAAAATGTATTATTATTATTGTGAGCAATGAAATATTAATTATTGGATGCACTCACATGATAATTTTATATCTTTAGCTAGGCTAGATAGATTTTAAACATCGTTTCAGTATTCTTATTCCTAAATTTAGGGCACAATAATCCCTAAACTAATTTATAAAATAGTCACATTCTTTGCTGGCCATATTTATAATAAATGATGGATCACCCATACCTCAAACAATTGATTAGATTGCAAAAGGTAAATGCAAATGAACAACCTAGCTAACGTTAATGTTGTGTAGTTTGCTGATATCTTTTAATCTACAGTCTTGTGGATAGAAAAATCTAATAAATCTCTTTGTTATTAGTAACGTAATTCTATAAATTATACTAATAACAATGACTTTGATCAGTTTGCACATACCTTGATAATCAGACGAGGAGGAAATCCTGTATGCACGTGAATGCATTGTCCACTTTGAGTCGGCAGGGTCACAGTCGGAGCAAATCCATATACTTAACAGCGTCTAATTAGTCCTTCTCACGTAATAAAATAAAATATCTGTCATGTTAAAACAATTGACTGTTGATGTTGCTTCGTCGTGACTTTCCACAGAGAAGTAATGAGCAGGCTCAAGCAACATACTAAATACTGTATTATTCCGTAAAACTGAACAGTAGCTTGCTGTTACTATTTTGCTCAGCAAATTTATCGTTATTTACAGTATTCATCTGTATTTATGAAGAACAGTAAATTACTGTTTTATGTCCATACTTTTACAGCAATTTTTAACAGTGTAAAGTTAAGATAAAACAGTCCGAGAACAGACTGAGATAAGATAAAACAGACTGAGAACCTTTATTTTCTTCACTGGCTGCTACAGGAACCTTTGACTTCTGGGGCTCGCTTGGATGTCACCGAAAATCTACCTGGGTTCAGTTTTTTATGACAGAAATCCAGACTGTTCACCTTGGGTCATCTGTTGACTGTAACTGAACCCCACTTTGAGAATGTGGCGGTAGCCTGTAAACATCTGGGGCTCAGGTCTACTCACGGCTAAAACTTTGTTTTACAACTGATGAAGATCACCTACTGAAATACTTTTTACAGCGGCTGGTACTATTGATGCGTTCTGTTCTTAAACTAAGTTATGAGTGTAAACCTGAATGGAGATCTCTATACAAGCCACCATTACCCAAGCGGGCTAGACTAGACTGCGTCCTATTTAAGTTGCATTTCTTTGCACCTTATCAGCTGCTGAATCGTGCCGCACTCAAAAAATGATGTTGTACTATAAATAGCCTATTCTGTGCCAAACATGAACTAATTTACGAAAATATTCCGAGAGATTAAATGTGGTCGTTATACTGACAATTTTCTTCTTTCGCAGAAAGACATCCCACACTGTATGTTATTGGCTGGATTTGATCTGAGCATCATCAGAGAGGAAGAAACATCAGACATGAGTGCTTGAGATGTAACTGCATGTGTTGCACTTGATTCACACAATGTCATTTATCACACGTGTCACAATTGGGTCAAATGGTTGACCCTCTCATCTGGTCCTCTGTCCTCTCGTCACTCTCTTTACTGTCAACTTCTCTCTTTATGATGATCATGATTGACAGTTTCATCTTAATGACTTAATGAGTGCGTGACAGAGTAAAAACACTCATACTGATGCTTTGGGCATTTTCTCTGTGGGACTGTCAGTCTGTGCCAGATCCTCTCAAAGCTTCTTACATGCACACAAGAGCAGCGAGAAATTAAATCAGTTTGGATTTACCACACTGCTCTTCATTTGAAACGGCGCAGGTTCTGGGTCAGAAGCGGTCAAATACAATTATTTCATACCTTTATTTAAGAAATGATTCAAATCAATGATCAATAATTCATTCAATCTTTCAATTTCAACTTGAGCTTTAAACAGCCCAAAATGTGACATATTTATTCAATATTAATTATACTATGATAAATACAATTTATTTCTGGCTTCTGTAGGTTTCAGAGATTCAGACACAGAATCTATCACTCTTCGTTACGACACGGTTTGGGGTTGTTATATAACAAGCGTTGTTCTTCACCACCTCCTTTAGCTCCAGCCGTCCTTTACACAAGGTGTTTTTTAGGCAGTTGAGTGACCCACGCAGAACCCCCGCCTGCTTTTTCCATTTTTGGCAAATTAATAATGCTTAGGCTTTATTTAAATCCATTCCACACAATTATGCACATTTCAGCCAAAAAGCAGCGCTTGAACGTGACGACGTGACGCTCAGCCATGTGTGTATTGAATGTGATGACGTGTGTGCACGTGTTTCCACAGAGTTGAGCACATTTGTGTTGGGGGCAGGATTGCAAAGATCAAACATCACATGTCCCTCATCTCACATCTCAAATATTTATGACCTGCCATATCTGACTGTCATGACAACCTAAGCACACAGAAGGCGAGTGTTGGAGCTTTTTTCCTTTGGTGGTAGATCTTGGATTAGATATGACACTTATGGAGGACATGTCAGGATGTTCTTCAAACATGGGTTCTGTGCGTTCATACGTGTTTAGAATAATGTGAGGCTGAGTCAGTGATAGAATTTGTTTTTTTTTGGTGAACTTGGAGCAAATGTTGTTGCATTTCAGTGATGAATGTTATATAAACGGTGGATATAACGCTGGATTTGGAGATTGTTTGAAACTGATAGATGGTGCGGTCCCAGTGCTAAAAGATGCCGGACATGAACAACACGTCAAGTCCTATGTCTGTGTTTTGTTGGCAATCGGCGCGTACGTGCGTAATGTAAACAACACGAAGGGATTAATGCGATGATGTGTTGCGCGCTCGTGCTGTAGTTCCGTCCCCCTGCCCGCCTCCAGCAGCTCGTCTGTTTCCGGAAATAATCGTACAGCTGTATCTCTCTTTTATAAATGTGATCAAACTAAAAACTCTTCGAAGATACGAAGTATACAATACAACTGTATAGGCACTCAAGATTAATATGAGATCGGCAGAAACTGCATTTGGTACCCCATCTTTAAAGAAGCAATGTGGTGATTTAGTGGCATCTAGGGGTGAGGTTGAGAATTGCAACCAACGGCTCACTCCACCCCTTTCGAAGCACTACGGTGGCTGAAAAGGACTAAGATGTCGTCACGTTTTAGCTTCTTTGCCGAAGGAGATAAGGTATATATATAAACAGTTTTTTGTTTAGTAGTGTGTTGTGCATGAGTGGTTGACCTGCAGGTCTGATTCTGTTCATCATCAGCTCATTCTAAACGTCCCACACCACAAACGCTCCAGGTCTCCAGTTCCTGCTAACTCAAACTCTCTCTGGTGTTACCGAATAAAGATGAAAGACACATCAAGATTTGTGAAGCTCAGGGTGGGAAGCTCTCACATCTCACGCAATCCATTACATAAGCTGTTAAACTGAATACGTTTATGGTGAGTCCACATCTTGAAGCTATGATATGAATCATTGAAGATATGAATCATTTAATGCCACTGCCTCAGGTACTGTAGTTACGCTCTCTCTCTCACGAATAACACTCCTTTTGTCTGCGACAACACAAAATGACACTTCAGTCTTTCTATGTGCTTATATTGTAATACAAAACAAGTGAAATGTACATTTAACCACACTGTCAGATAAATATTTTGTGTTGTGAAAGGGAAACGGATGCTGTTTCATTTACAGTAAAAAGGCTGAATTTATTTAGCCGGGATCTAAAAGCTTGCGTTGGTGGTTAGGGAAATGAATGGGTCGAGGCGAAAGCTGTCAGAGCGGACGTGATTAATGACAGGAGACTGAAGGAGATTCTTTACACTTGTCGTGTGTTTTGTGCGAGAAGCAGGTTTGGAAAACGAATGGCACAATCTCATCAGCTCTCAAAGTCAAAACCTGCTGATGTTTTTTTGCGTTCAAAGCTGTTTAGACGTTTGTTTGTTTGTGTGACTGACTGATTATAGATCTGGACAATGTATCTCTATGAGTTTAATTTGACCATTTACATAAACAATTTACTGTTCAGTAGATGCATTTCTTTTATTTATCTTTTTGCCAAGCATGTTCTGTATGTTCAGTGGGTTGTGGATGTTTCGTATGTGATCTCTGCACACTGTGTTCGTGTAGTCGTCACAAAGCTTTCGATACATGAAGTCAGATGTGAAAGGCCGGTCGTTGCGTGATTAAAGAGGCTTTCAGGAGAGCAACAATACATACACACAGATCAAAGCGGGAAGAACAGAGGCCACGGGAGGACGATATTTCATTGTTTATTGTTTATCTGACACATTTATTTGCATTTTTGCATCCCACGAAGGGAGATAGAGAAAGAGTTTGCGTATGAAGACGGACGCATAACAGAGAGCAAAATAAAGAGGAGAGAGAAAGGCTTTGCATACGTTACAAATAAGGTTTGTATGTTTTATTGTTATCTGTTAAATGAACTATATGTATATTAGCCACTACTAGCCAGTGTAATTAATGAATGCATAATGATTCATATCTCCATCACAGGTGTTCTGTGTCCAGGTGTGATATGCTATTATGAGTTACAGTGTTGTTGTTCTTTGTGTTTGGGTTCATCCCCGGACCACCCACAGTCTCGTGCTGTTACCAGCATCCGTCTCCACGGAGACCCTGCAGGCCATCTGCACTCACTATTATAAATCATACAACACTTCAGTACAAAGCTGTCGAGTTATTCCTTTCATTCTCTGGGAGTAATATTGATAGTTGAATCTCGGCCATGCCCCATATGTAATTTTCTTAAAGGCTTAAATTCAACATCAAACACTTCACCGCAGCAATGCAGAGTTGACTTGTTAGGGAAGACCGGGGCTAGTTGTCACAAGGACTACACATGCAAATGAACATTTTTTTACAAGTCTGTCAAAATTAAACCAAATTCCATTGGCATCATGATTTTGTAACCGCTCTTGCACGTGTGACAACTTACCCCAGTCGCCCTGATTTCACATTTCCAAGCTTATTTAGAGTTTTTATTATGTTTTTTTTTTTTTTGTAAATCCTTTTTTCTTGCAGAATTTTTTCTCCTTCCGTGTCATCTGTGCCATCCTCCTGCGAGATCCTGTAAATGTATCATCCCAGCTCCAGCATCTCCGTCGACAATCAAGAGCAAAGATGGACCCTTGTTATTTTAATACTAACGTTTGGTTGTTTTTGTCTTTCTTCCTATAAAGCTGCTTTGCAACAATGAAACACTGTGAAAAGCGATATATAAATAAAATTGAATGGAATTGAATCTGTGTGAACCGTAAGCAAACACATTTTATCTGTCTCACTTTCAGGAGTTCTTGATGAGTTTGAACAAACAAGACAAGATGTTTGTTATCAAGACAGCTTTCACCTCTCAGACAGATTGAAACGGACGTTCTGAAGGTTGGAATGGATGTCTTGTGTTTCTGGGACAACTCATGGAGCTTTGAAGATGATCGGGACTGTCAGATTATTCTCTTTTTTCCTTCTTAAGGCAAGTATCACTCTTTCATCATTACTTTTAAGTCAGAGGGCTGGTTTTAGGTGCAAAAAATACTACAGTATTCTGTATATAATACTATAACATACTATATGCACTATAAAATAATAACCTTGAATAGAATTTTACTGACTCAAGATCAGTGTTGGGTAAGTTACTCTCAAAAAGTAATTAATTACTAGTTACTAATTACATATTCAATAGTGTAATTAGATTACTGTACAAATTACTCTCTCCAAAAAGTATTTAGTTACTTATTACTTATTACTTTCTATATCCTACATCAACCTTGATTAGTTAAGTGATTCAAGGATAGACATGAAAGGGCTCTTTTAATTCATTCAAATAAATAATGTTAAACTACATGAAGTACTCTTATTAACTGACTAAAGTATTACAAATGTGAGAATTATACATTAAAGCACAGATTTTAAAGTTAGAATTTTAATGTCAGTTCCACTATTGCACACACATATATTACACAAAGTATTTAGTTTAATTACATCAGAAGTAACTGTAATTAAATAACAGAAAAAATAAGAGTAATCCCTTACTTTACTTTTCAAGGGAAAAGTAATTAAATTACAGTAACTAATTACTTAGTAACTAGTTACACCCAACACTGCTCAAGATGCAACTCAAGATGCAAGGCATACTTAGGCCATTTCATATACCTCACCTTGACCTTGACAGGGAGATTTCTCTCTCTCTCTCTCTCTCTCTCTCTCTCTCTCTCTCTCTCTCTCTCTCTCTCTCTCTGTGTCTCTCTTCTCTTCTCTCTCTGTGTATAGCTGGGTAGCATTGAGTGGGTTATCACTAGGCTACTTTCTAAACTAATTTTTATTTTTTTTGGTTTGTATTTGTGTTTAAAGATATAATTGTAGTGAGAGTGAAAGAGGAATTAGGAGTGAGACCGGGATGGCGTCCCTTACACAAGGGTAGCGTCACCTGTGTTCCTCCATCATGGTGTCAGGTGTGTTGAGGAAATATGGTAGCTGTAGGAGAGGAGATCGGCTGTGAGAATATCACATCAGCTTCACGAATGAACAAAGCGGTTGTTATCTTTGTAAAGGAAGAGAATCAAGTGAGTCATTTAATAAGCAAGGAATTGTGGTAAGTGGAGATTTTATTACAGTCTTGCCGCTGGTTGCTCCTACAATTAAAGTAACTGTTTCTAATGTTCCTCCGTTCATTCAAAATAATGAGATAGAAAGAGCGCTTTCACGTTATGGAAAGTTACTAGTGCTATCAAAACGGTATCTCTTGGTTGTAAGAAGAAGCATTGAAGCATGTAATGTCGTTTAGAAGACACGTCTTTATGTTCTTAAATGAACCGGAGTTAGATGTGTCTTTTAAAGTTTGGTTTGAAGGAAGACATTATAGATTTATGCGAACACGGGAAGATGAAATGTTTCGAATGTGGCGATATCGGTCACAAACGATTAGCATGTCCACACAAGGCTAGGCTTGCTAATGAAGCTGTAAATGTGGTTGAAAACACGGGACAAATGTTGCGGGAGTAGGGAATATGGATGACCAGGCCCGGATTAAGAATTCAGAGGCCCCTGGGCACAAGTGTTTTATGGACCCCCCCACATACACATGCACACAATAAGTTTTTAATTAGCCTACCATGCGTATAAACACCTCTATCTTTTACAGGATTACATTGACAAGTTACAAACTATGATCACAACCTGAAGGACTATATCAACACCTGTACACATCCTCCATCATACTTTACACCTCATGATTGCAACAATGCTTTTCTGGACCAGCAACAACAATATTAAGACATTTCCCAGCATACTGTAACTCACTGGCATATGCAAGCAGCACACACTACCACACCTCTACCAAATCAGTTCTATCAGATTCTTCCATAATTCACACACAAACATGCAGGACATGCAAAACTGTTCTTAAGAGAAAATATAAGAACTTTCTTAAGATAAATTACAGAAGGTTTTTAAGAATATTCTTAAGTGCAATTTTCAAATATTTTCATCTTTATTTTTCTAAGAATAAATGGGCAGTCTTTGTCAATGATTGTACTTCAAGAGTAATTTGTCTATTTGTTAAACTTTATTTGTATAACAAGCACCTTGCGACTCACGTTCTTATTTAAGCTGTAATGTGTTACAGTAAACGGCATTAACGAGTATTATAAGTATAATTCTTTAACCTATATATTACGACATCATCATATGTGTGCGTATGTCAACATTTTGCAATGTATGTAAAAGCACTGTGGATTATCTAATAATGAAGGCTTAATATTGGTAAAGTAGGGCAGTTACTGATCAACATTATATCAATATAAAATAATTCATAATTGGCATGGAAGCACCACCAAATAAATGTAAAAAACGCTTACCTTTTAAGATTTAAGACAGCCGCGAGGGTATATCAACTCATGTTTACAACAATAAATCCGTTCTCATTGACGTACTGTGTTTTCAGTTTCTGTTGTCAGTTCATGACGCGACATCATCTAACAACTCACAATAAAAAGCGGTGATTTCGGCTAACGTTATATGTTCTTTCACACAGCCTCATGGTAACCATGTGCATATTTACGGATGAAATTTGTTCATGTTTATATATCCAAACAGTCGATAACAGTGACAGGTTGTTGGAAACGCTGTTTTGTACTCATTTTATTCACGAGTCACCTGTCGTACGGTGGTGCTTCTTCCTGCCACTCACTGTACAGAGTGACGCCGAGAGAAGGGATCCCTGCGCCGGGAAAGAGAGACCTCTCGCTCGCGGGGCAGCACTGGCGACATTTTCCCACTGAATGAAAGCTAAGGTTTATCCAAGAAGTGGATAGATTTGTCGCTATGTGCTTCTTCTGAACAAAAGCCTCTAGATGGCTCGTAAAAGTGACTTAATCAAAAGACAAATTTTGTAATTCAGAAACAATGTTTTGTGTGTGCACCTCCACGTGCGCACACAAATGAATTTGGCGTAAACGCTGTTATGTGAAATTTTCTTCCCCTTGCCTGGGCCCCAAGCGCGCATGGGTCCCTGGGCCTGTGCCCATAATGCCCATTGGATAATCCGGCCCTGTGGATGACATTGTTGAACAGAATGTTGAAAGAGAGGTGAGTGAATCCGGGAGCGTGGGGGCCGAAGCTGCTGGACCGAGCGTTTCGCGTGTTGTAAATGTGATTGAAAACATAGGACGAAATGTTAAGGCAACTGTCAACATCGATGATCAAATTGAACAGAATGTTGAAAGAGATGTGAGTGATTCTGGGAGCATGCGGGCTGCAGATAAAGTGCAGTGAAGGAGTAAGGCAGTGTACATGGATAAAAAGCAAGGTTAGATAATATAAGCTTTAGCTAATATAAAAATGCTTTGTCAAAACTATACAAGGTACTCATCAACTAGATTAAAGAGAACAGTGGATGTCTTGCAAAAGAAATTGAACACTTGGAAAAGCAAATCGTTTACAACAATGAAGCAACACAGTGTGATGGTTTGAAAAAGAAAAGACAAGAACTGAATTTGCTTTTACAAGAGCAAGTTAAAGGAGCACTGATAAGGTCAAGATACTGCTCTATTAAAGATATGGACGCTCCTAGTACTTTCTTTTTCAATTTAGAGAGAAGGAGTGTTCAGAATAAGACAATGTGCCATCTTCGTCGTACAGATGGATCCATTACATCCAATCCTACAGAGATAAGGAGGATGGCTGGAGATTTTTATAAACAATTGTATAGTGCTGTTATTATTGTATTATTGTATAATAACAGTTTCTCAAAGTTATAAAATCAAAACCAACAACAATAATATTAAAAAATTAAAAATAAGCTGATCTTCATACACAGTACATAAAACCTCATTTACACACCGTATGTCACCAAAAGCCAACAAGTTGTTTGTCAACATATAATACGCAAATTCAACCTTTAGCCTACCAATCACTATCCACCTAAACATTACCTCTGATTCTAAGATTTAAACCTTTATTCTTTCGTGTTTTCCACACTGCCTATTTGGGATAAGAGATAAAGGGATAAAGATATATGCCAAATACAAACATTCATTCTTTTTCTCTTTGATACAAAACCTTGGACGTTGATAAAAACCTATTCATATTAAGGTTATACTCACACGGACTATTATACTTCACATAATGCTCATCTCATCTCATCTCTATTTCTCATTTGGTTTGTGCCTCACTTTTATTTCTTTAAATAAAGCAGAGAAATGTGAATCTAATCTAAATCAGTTTGTTATCATTAAAGTTAATAGCAAGATTTAACAAAATTCAGAATTTAAGGCTTCGTTTGGATTGTGCTTTATTTGTGGCATCATAACAAAAAATGAAGCAGTTCACCAAACAACCACTAGAGGACAGAACTGAACGCTGTGTCTATTTCTTATTACAGCAATAGACATATTACTTATATACAGTATTCAACAATTTACCACAGTTTACTATAGTAAATGCGAAAGCAATACAATATAATTGGTAATACAAAGTGTCCAAACACTTTGTGACTTTACTGTAGCTGTAATGTTAATTTAATTTTGTTCAAATGAAATAAATTACAAACACACACTTCAATCATGCAGTGTGTATTTTTCTGTCATTGGCATACGACCCCCTTTTCCTCTTCTATTTGTTTAAATTTTGCCAAGACCTTCCCTGTTCTCGTCTCAACAGCACGTTTATTTTCTTTAGGGACAAAAGTTTGGCCCCGGTCCTGCCGGGCCCCCAGGCGAGCACTTTTCGGGGTTCACAGCGCAGGTGACCTCTGGAGAGATCCAGCGACATCCTCAACTCTTCAACATCAAAGAGATCTGCAGGGGGGCGGAGCTGAAACACAACGCATCACAATGCTGATCCACCTACACTCCTCCAGTCCTGTTCCTCGCTTTCCTCAAGTATGCGAATGTGAATGACCTCTCACCTCTCCATGTGACCTCTCCATCACATCAGCACGCTTTTCACCTGAAGATGAGTGAGTGAGTGAGTTACTCATATGACTCTCTCTTTCTCTCTCTCTATCTTTCTCTCTCTCTTAATTTCAGTCTAAGTGTGCATTGCTACAATAAGTAAATGGTACTTCTTTGCCAAAGCACTTGCATCTGGGGAGCATAACATAATGTGTGTGTTCAGAAGTAGCACTAATGCATAATGTATACAAAAAAAACGGTCAAATTAAAGTTAACATAATAAATACAGTGTAAAAAATGTACAAATATAAATAACCAAATAAAGAAGTAATATAATGAGTTGATGAAGATTTTAACTTTTTGTTATTTATTTTTATTGTATCCTTTTTTGCGAAACAATTTATAAATTGGGTAATATAAGTCATTCTTAAAACAATCCTCGTTTAAGGCACTTCAGTCGGGTTAGTTTCCAGAAGAGTTGTAAATGTTTTACATCTAAACAGATGTTTACATACAGTCTACAAGACAAAATAATAATAAAATAAAAATATAGTAAAGACCAATAAGAATTTACAAAATAACTCGGTTCACAAGTTTTCAGTGTTGATTCTTATAGAAATATTTTACTCAAAAATAAAAATTCTGTCATCTTTTATTAACCCTCATGTCATTCAAAACCTGCATGTGACATTTTCTTCACAAAATAAGATATTTTGAGAAATGTCTCTGTGGTTTTGTGTTCATACAATGGAAGTCAATGGAGTTCAGCGTTGTTTGGTTATCAGCATTCTTTAAAATACCTTCTTTTGTGTTCTGCAGAAGAAATAAAGTCATACAGGTTGGAAATGACATGAGAGTGAATAAAAGATGAAGGAACTTTTAATTTCAGCTGAATTATCCCTATTCTGAGAGGTCACCTGGCTGATCAACAACTGTTGTTTATGTTTTGTAATAGATGTCCATGAGTCTGTTGTTTGATGCAATGCATTCAAATGTCCACTGGTCTTCAAAAAAGTTAATTCTCTTGCACATTCTTTGGTTTTTCCAGCTTCTTCTGCATATTTGACCTCTGTCCAACAGTAACTCTGTTGAGAGACTCATACACAACTATTACAACACATATAAACATTGACTAACGCTCAAGAAAACAATAGTTATTGCTGAGAGGTTTGTCTTTCAGGAGATTTGAAGGAGCTCTCAGTTGGGTTTCATTGAAGTATCAACTTAGTCTCAGATATTTTTCCTTAAATTGCTCAGGAGAAATAAAAAGAGAATTAAATGAAAGTGTAATTGTTGAAACATATGAAAGGAGGTGTAAAATGGGGCAAAATAATCTGGATTTGTGTCAATTTGATGAGAAATGTTTGAGCTCATATGGAGATCGTCAGTAATATTGACTTGATGGCAGACTTGACAAATCTGAGCTCGTGTTGACATCTCTTCTAAAAGAGACATTTGTCAGATTTATGACTCTTTTTCTAAGGAGAAACATCTGAGATATTAGGAAAAAGTTTTATTTGCTCTCCATTGATGTCTATTAAGAGTCATGTAACGGTATTACATGTATTACGGAGAGGAAACAGATACACTATATGTTTATTGATCTATTTTGACGAATGATCTGCATGCTAAAGTTTGTTAATAGCTTCATGCGTGACTTCATAGTTTTATGGTTTTAAGACACCTAACAGGATTGTTGCTGGTTAAAGTGCTAATGATGTGTTCATGAATGTCTGTGCAGGTCACGCGGTTCACAGCTTAACCATCAGACGCAGTGAAAGACATCAGAATCACCCGTGACTAACGTCACAGCCGAGCGAAAGTAAAGAGATGCTCCTGATATACCAGTTTCCTCTCCGTTTCAGTCTGTTTCTCAATAAAAGCAAAGACATAACAGAGAGGGAACAGCTCTGAATAAGGTCAACAGCCCAGACAAAGACAGAGGAAATCTAATGCTCTTGCAGATGCTAATTTTATAGGCCACCAATTAAGGAGAGCTGTTTTATGGCACTTTTTCAAAACAACAAAACCTGCGTCCCCCCTTCAGCCCCCCGGCGGACCGTGTGGTGTCCAGCTTCTAATTGGACGGCACCTCCTGTGTCTTCACACACACACACACACACTGTGGAAATGAGCTGCTGTCTGTTTGTGTCCCTTTCACATACACAACACGTTAATCACTGTCACCGGTGTGTGTGTGTCAGGTCTGTTTCTGTCCAATCTGTTGTGTTTTCGTTTTTTCTTCTGTGTGTTGGCGTGTGCTGCAGTCATACATCTCCACTTTCTGTGTGTAGCTGACAGCTGTGAGTGTGCATGTGGGCTGAAGTCAAGTGTTCGTCTCCACGGTGATTCTAGAATGAGGTGTTAACTAGACAATGATGCTTCTAATGTTTAACAAACTTGGCCGGGTGTGTAAAAATGTGGGCGTGACGCATGTTTTAAAAAGATGTTGGTAAAAAAAACATTTTGGGCCGTTACAACAGTATTTCGATCAGTCATTATTTTTTGGTAATATCGGTGTTGTAAACTTTTCTTTAGGCCACATTAGGGGTTTTATGTAGTCTACTAAAACTGACTCTAAATATTCTTTAAAAAACTTAAACTAAACAAAAATAAATCTCTTATCAATGAAGCCAATGCCTTAAAAATGTATAATTATAACTGGAATGAAATGAAATAAATGAAACGTATAGCAGTATTTAAATAAATTAATAATAAAATGACAACAAAAGTGCTCAAAATGAAAGTACAATTAACCAAAAAATATATATATACAATTTTTATTAATAAAACACGTATATATCAATTATTTTGAGGTACATATATCACGGCCACACTAATGTTTTTGGTGCTTCAAAGTTAAATGTTTAATTTCTGAAAAAAGTTTATACATATATTAAGTATCAAAGTGTTGTGGAGTAGTTAGCAAAATAAATCAATGAATAAAAGAATATAATGAAATCACTCAGTGATAACTGACTAGAGAAACAACTAAAATACCAAGTGCAATTAAACTCATCACATTAATTGTAATTCATGTAAACAAATTATTTGGAATACTTGCAACTGTATGGTAAACAATCTATAGGGGTCCTGAGAGAACATATAAACTTTTAATGAACAATTTAAACTTTCTTTAAGATAAAGATCTATCAGTAAACCATAGAAGATTTTGGGGGTGGAAAGTGTTTAACCATCACTGAAATAAAGTACAAAATACATTTATTTTGAAACGTTGCTGTGATATGAAAAACCGCTCAGACGTGCTCTTGACAGGTTTCGCTCTTGTAGTGTCTTTTCACACTATTTATGTTCTTGTGTGCTTGTCACCAACCTTTTAGCTAGTTACCTATGCTTGTGCTCCTTCTCCATGACAACCCCCCACCACACACACAATCCAGGTCCCATCTGTGAGGGGTCTTGTGCCATGTGTCCATTCTGTGGTTGCCGTGGGCTACAGCAGCCCATGTGTGCAGTGTGTGTGGACTGTCTGCTTTGTCTGTGGACAGTGACAGACCTGCTTTCAGTCATTCGTCGTTGACCCGGAGGTCACGCCTCACAAAAACACTCGAGTTGGTGGCCACTGTACTCAGTCTCATTTGAGGATGATTAATGCGTGGAGGTGTGAGCTTGTTTTTCAAGGAGATGGGATGAATTAGTGACACTTAGTCGAGCGTATTGGCATATATGACTTTAATGAAGTCAACGGTGACATACTGTAGGCCTAAATTCTAACATGAACAGTATTCTGTTTTACACACCGAGATAGATCGATAACGCACAAATAAGTTGATTTGCTTGCTAGACACACTTTTAGTCAAGAGAGCTCGTGCAAGCATTTGATCATTTGCTCACTCTCTGGACTACAGGCGCATTGTACATCAGCGGTTCTGCTGACACTTTAGTCAAAGAACTCACACTAGACCCTAAACATTCAAGATTTTAAGAGACACACGATAAAAAAAAGTGTGATCTGCTCAGAGACATGAACTCCGATCAATGTGAGGTCAGGAAGAGGTATAATAAATATTATTCCTGATTGATTTTATGAATCAGTCACAATGTCATCAGTTCATGATAGATGCTCTTATTGAAGGATTGAATCTAGAGAGGTATTTTTGTAATCTAGACAGCTGATATGTGAGATGGTGATTGTTTATTCAGTCTCTTTATTAACTGTGCTCTCTCTCTCTCTCTCTCCCCCCTCCCTCCTTCTGTTGAGTGTGTTTGTGCGGGAGGTTAACACAGTCTGCCCTCATCGTAACGCATGACCATCTGTGTGTTGTAACCGTGTCCGTGTGTGTAGGGCTGATCTCTTCATTTGGATTCAAAGCCACTTCCTGATGTTTAGTGTGTGTGAGTGTTAAAGACGAGAGTTTGTTACAGAGTCACCACTGCCTGTGTGTGCGCGCATGTGATTTTAAATCAGACTGTTGTTATGAAATAAACAAACAGCCACCGAAAAATTTTCTCACAGACCGCTTTTCTGAATTGACTATTTATAGGTACATGTGTTTAGGTAAAATATTCACTTTTGTTTAATTTTGTGAACTACTACTAACAATATTGCTCCCAAATTTCAATTAAAAAAATTGTTTCTTTTTGCATTTATTTGCAGAAAATGAAAACTGGAGAAACAGTTGAATATAACAGAAAAGATGCTCTGTATTTTTTCAGACCTCAAATAAGGCAAAGAACACAAGTTCAGATTCACTTTTAAGCAATACAACAGTCATGTTTGTACATGTATTTAGGAAAAGTTCAAAATGTATTTTTATTGTGATAACCTAGATTTTGATCACAGTTTTCACGTGTCGAGCTGTCAGTCTTTCACATTTGCTGTCGGATGACTTTGTCACTCCTGATGTTTGATTTTGTTGAAATTCAACAGAGACTGAAATGACCACAATGCATCTAGAAATGATGATTAAGTGACCATTTGGAATGGTCTCTTCGTTTTTCTGTGTTAAAGGAACAGTTCTTGTATGTTTACTTGCTGGATGTTTCTGAATCAGTTCTGTTGTTTGTCTTTTGCGTGTCATTTTATGGTGTTCAGAAATGTCTTTTCAACCAACTAAAAACGTTTGATCTTTTGAGGTTTTTAAATGACTACCACCAGTGTTGGGTGTAACTAGTTACTAAGTAATTAGTTACTGTAATTTAATTACTTTCCCCTTGAAAAAGTAAAGTAAGGGATTACTCTATTTTTTTCTGTAGTTTAATTACAGTTACTTCTGATGTAATTAAACTAAATACTTTGTGTAATATATGTGTGTGCAATAGTGGAACTGACATTAAAATTCTAACTTTAAAATCTGTGCTTTAATGTATAATTCTCACAATTGTAACACTTCGGTCAGTTAATAAGAGTACTTCATGTAGTTTTATATTAGTTAATTGAATAAATTAAAAGAGCCGTTTCATGTCTATCCTTGAATCACTTAACTAACCAAGGTTGATAGGATATAGAAAGTATTTAGTAATAAGTTATAAAATACTTTTTGGAGAGAGTAACTTGTACAGTAATCTAATTACACTAATGAATATGTAATTAGTTACTAGTAATTAGTAATACTAGTAACTAGTAATTACTTTTTCAGAGTAACTTACCCAACACTGACTATCACACTGTAGACTTTAAGCAAAAAAGTTCAGAGAAGTAGAAAATCTGTCTGTATAAGTAAGAATAGGGTTTTAAACGTAATGTGGGTCAAATCTGTTGGTCTTGGAAGGAAACATTTAAGTTCACATTGAGATCTTTTTAAAACTGGGGACACGTGTGACTTTACTGCGGTAACGAAACATCATTTATTTTCTTTTTTATTTCTTATCATTGCTATCTAGAAGAAACAATTGAAATATCGCCATTTTTGTTTCCTGCACATTTTTACGGTGTTGTAAGGGAATTCTTTGCATTTCTTAAAAGTCTCATAATATCAGGATGATCAAAGAGCCGATCCCCCTCCTCTTTTCTCAGCCTCTGGAGAATCATTCTTTCTCTTCTCTTCTAGTTGGGCTGTAATTTATGATGTTGCAACAGTCCGAATGAAGCTTTTATAACAGACGCCTGCTGGCACACTTTACCTCAACCCCCCCACACCCCTCTCTCTGTTAGGGAAAGTTATTGGGCTTGTTAGTAACGGTTATAAAAAGCTTGTGGCAGTTCACACTGTGCTTGTCATGATGTAGTTTAGTTAACGTCATTGTTTCAAGTGGGTGAAGTTAATAAATCACTAACTCCACATTGAGCTACACAACCAACCACACACACACACACACACACATATATGTCTGGAAAGTTTTGTTTTTATTCATAGCTATTACCTTTAGTGTTTCTTTTCTGTAGCATTTTACATTAAAATATGGCAAAATGTTTGTTAATGATTAATGTCATTTTCCCGTTTGAATTAAAAAAATCAAAAACATACTGATGTGACATGTTGACATGCAATATTTAAAAGAAGTACAATTTGAAGTATTGCATCGATGCGCAATTTGCACATCATGTTTTTTTGTAGTTCATCAGCATCCGTCTTTGTTCAAGTAAATTTTCTAAAAACCTTTTTAACTTTTTGGAGTGACTATTACAAATGTAGGCTTTTCCTGTTTTCTTTTTATGTTTGTTTTTTCATCCTGTTTCCCTTGTGCTATAATATTTTCGTCTTTAGTAAAGCACATTGTGAAAGGGCTATAGAAATCAAATGGAATGAAATAATGATATTTATAATGGTGTTTGTCCTTATGCCTATATGAATGTATAAAGTTTATATTTTAAATTTGTAATTTTTTTTAAATATATACATTTTTCATAGAAATACTATTTTATTTGTAATGTTTCCACAAGCACTCAAGCTAACAAAATGTTTAACGTTCTCATTAAATTGTGAAAACATTGTTTCTAAATGCTTTCAATGTTCCACTAACAGTGCAAAAAATTATTTACACCAATGTTTTTATAACATTTAGTAATGTTATTTTATGTTTTTATCAAAAAATTATTAACATTTTGTTGACAAAATCCTCTTTTAACATTACTGCAAGATCATTTTTTTGATAACTTTGAGAGAACTTCTGGGAGCATTTCCATTGTATATATTGGTTTATCTGACTGATAAACCAATATAAACTAATAAACTGAAGTGATTTCTAACATCCTTCCTTACTTCATGTTTTGTATTGATTTGAAAAAGCTGTCGGTTTGTAAATGTTCTGGAAGAATCTCAGGTCTTCTCGTGGGGTTTGTGACAGTAACTGTTGGAGATAGAGTTGTTTAGTTTATTTAAGTGTAGCTTTAGCCAAATCCTGAGCTTAATGCTGTATATGAATCTCCTGCAGGACCATTGAGAGGATTCAAAAGCGTTAGATCTGTGAATGTATGTGTGCGTTTCAGCTCAGCTTTAATCCACGCTGATCTCATGAGACTACACACACACGACTGTGATAATACTCTCATTTTCTGCTTACCTGAACATTGATAATTCACACAGATTCTCTCTCTCTCACACACACACGGGTCTTTAACAACATCTTAGGAAAGTCAAACACTTTAATTCCAAGTTAAAGACACGCAGATTAAACATAAAAGAGATAGAGAAGTGAAGAGATACTCTTTCATCCATTCATGAGGATGCATTCAGATTCTCCTCTCTCTGGTTTTCTTACTGTGTGGCCTGTGGAGAAAGTAAACACATGAATTTGAATGAATCTCTTAAACACTCTCATGTATTCATATGCACACACACACACACACACACACAGATGGACACGGTGCACTTTGAAGCACATGTCAAGATTCAGTTTTCTTTTTAAATAATTTTTTAGGATGTTTTTCACAAGATGTTCGTAATGCTATATAATAAGTAATCCCAAACTTTTGACGGTCACTAAATTTGTTGAAAATAATTTAATTTGTGATTTTTGTGCAGTATATTTGTATTATTTGTATCATGCTTTATTCTAAGATAGCCTTTTGTTTTTAATAAGCGAGCATTAGTGGACGTGTCAAAACTGCACATCATCTCAAGATGTTCCGAACAATCAGCTGTAAATCTAAAATAACATCATTCTTTATTCTCAGCTGTAATACACAGCTATAAAATTGTATCATTTGTTTTAAATGGTTTCAAGTAGCGGTATGCTGATTATAATGGAATTGATCCGGTTTTGTGTAGCCACTGTTTGTGTTTATGTGTTAAAGTGTGTAATGGAGGTGTTAATGACTGCACTAAAATCGGAGCGATGCCGTTGGAAAATAACTCTCTCTTTATTTTCGTCCCTCCCCTGCTCTTCATTTCACAGCCTCTTTAAACTCTACTGCTGCGTCACAATTCGCCTATACTATGCACTAAAAGTATGCACTGTTTTTGTAATGGAAAAGTATGTACATTTTAGTGTGTAGCAAAACAGTATGCACGAACTGTGACATACTAACAGGAAGCGGAAGTGGCCGTTGTTGTCTAGACAACATTGTGGCCATTAACTGTCACA
This sequence comes from Triplophysa rosa, assembly GCF_024868665.1. NCBI lineage: Eukaryota > Metazoa > Chordata > Actinopteri > Cypriniformes > Nemacheilidae > Triplophysa > Triplophysa rosa. The sequence goes on along the minus strand of NC_079898.1, from coordinate 24,750,749 downwards.
CACATCAAAATGCAGCTCTTCTTTCCATTAAGGTATTTATACATTCATTATTTTGTATGTAATGATTACTGTATACTTACATTTCTTATTTTACTGACACATCAGTTATATAATTTATTAATGCAGTGCAACGTCACGAAACTCTGCCTACTCGCGGTGGGTTGTGGGTAATATTAGCCGTTAAGAGTGTGCATCGTTCTGCACTTCCAATTTCTACCGGAAGTAGTAGACCATCCGGTAATCTTTGAAATACTCTTTTCAACATACCACGATTTGGGACATACCCATTTTACGTTCGAATACTATGTAAGATGGATAGTATGCGGATTGGGACGCAGCGTAGTGTTTTATGGAATTTAGACAGCCAATGCTTTTTAGTGTCTCTAAACGGTCTTTAATACTCCTCTTCAAATTTACACAACTCACACTGAGAAAAAAAGAGATTATGTTGATCAAATCATATCCCAGAAAAAAGTATTTAAGATGAGAAAATGAAGTTTTTTTCTTTAAAATGATTAAATGCCTTTAAATCAATGTCACGATGATAAAAAACTATGCTTCACAAATGGGCAAAATATAATTTTCTTCTATTTTTTATGTAGTTAGGGTTAAATGTGACTTCCACATGTTTTTGAAAAGTTGTGTAACCTAATTGTTTTTGCTTTTTTAATGGATCATAAAACGCAGTCTTTACTGTTTATTTGATGATACGTTTCCATTCATTTTAATATAAACGTAATTCAACTAAGTGATTCATTAATGTTTTTGCACATATGTGTGTGTGTGTGTGTGCGTGTCTGTCTGTGAAGGTGGGGTTTAAACGCTGTTGTTGGGACAGGGAAGGGGTGTGTGGGGGTGAAAGTGTGTCCCCTCTGTCATTGGCTCAGCGCCTAATGTCACATTATGCGTCTCATTGTGTCTTTGTGGTCTTGTGGGGTATAAATACAGCCTCCTTGATGTTCACACACACTCATTCCTCACTCTTCCTGCAGACCCTCAGGCTCAACCGTCAGAGCAACCCGATACAGGACAAGTTCCTGCATTGTCTTAACTTCAAGGCATTTTAAACTTTAGGCAAGTGGCGTTTTCCTGAAGATCACGAGTTCTCAACCAAACCAGAAAACGTTTAGTTCCTTTCAAGCTCTGTCGATTTTCAGCTTCAGACAAGATGGATTCTGACGCTGCGTCCACATGCAGCCGATCTTCGTCCCCCGACCTGGCTGTGGACTCCGCTGCCAGCGTTTTTTTCGCCAACAAGATGTTCCAGGCGTACTCCGGTGACAGAGAATTGGGGCATCTCAGGGCTGAAAAGAATTGCGATCGGCCACACAGCTCCGCATCTGGCTTAAAAAGCTGTGCAGAAGCGGACCTCTCCAAAGACGACCTGCAAGATTTGCGACTTAAAGTCAACAGCCGTGAGCGCAAGAGAATGCACGACCTGAATCAGGCTATGGACGGACTCAGAGAAGTGATGCCCTACGCACAGGGACCGTCGGTACGCAAGCTTTCCAAAATCTCCACCCTGTTACTCGCCCGAAACTACATCCTCATGCTGTCCAGCTCCTTGGAGGAGATGAAGAAGCTCGTCAGTGACGTGTACGGAGCGAGCGCTCAGAGCCACTCGGCTAGACGAGTTCTACCCCCGGCCTCGGCCGCACCTGTCCCTCAGTTGCCTCTGCTGTCTCTTACCCCGTCCCTGCACTCTCTGGTGGGCAGCACCTCAGCTGTGACGGTCGCCCCTCTCCGGCACACCTCAACACAACCGACTGTGGCTCATGCTCCACGCTCTTCCCCCACGGCTGGTTATTTGGGGTTCCCGGCCCCACCTCTCCACACAATGATGAAGGACCCTCTGCACCTCTCCAGCGGATACAGGCATTTCCCCGGCATGCCCTGCCCGTGTTCCCTCTGCCAGCCCCTTCCCGCGTCCACAGGCTGTCTCCACAGCCTCTCCATGGGGAAGTGATTCTGGCGAGGCCAAGGCTTCACGCTGGAGTAGGCCTGATGTCGAAATACGGACTGATAAATTAAAAACACCTGGGCGTGTTTTGTATACATGTAAATGTCCTGTACAGAATATCCTCTTGACAAGCTGCTGCTATTTTTGTACTGAAGAATGTTTCGTAATGTTGGAGTTGTCCAAAAGTGGTTTTGGATAGTCACTGAACTTGTGTGTCCTTTGTAGCAATACAGACAACTGAGAATGTATAGTTTTGTTACCTCTCGTGGTTTGTTAAATTAAAAATCTATTATTATCACGCAAAAATTCTCTTGTAGTTTTTCGACGTCTGCGCAATCCAGTTTGTCATTGTCAGAGAAGCGTACCAGGTACTATTTAAAGGGATAGTTCGCCCAAAAATCTGTCATTGTTTACTCACCCTTATGCAATTTCATACCTGTATAAATTACTTTGTTCCGATGAACACAGAGAAAGATATTTGGAAGAATGTTAGTAGTTTTCAGTTCCGGGACATCATTGACTACCATAGTAGGAAGAATTAAATGGTAGTCAAAGGTGCCCGAGAACTCTTTGTATTCCTAAATTCTTCAAAATATCTCATTATGTGTTCAACAGAACAAAAAAATTCAATATTGCATACTATGGTAGTGGCTGATGTCCAGAACTGAAAATTGCTAACATTCTTCCAAATATCTTTCTCTGTGTTCATTGGAACAAAGAAATGTATACAGGTTTGAAACAACCTGAGGGTGAGTAAATGATGACACAGATTTTTCATTTTTGGATGAATATATCCCTTTAAGGATAAAATATTTACATCACATAAATGTGCATAAACAAACACACAATATAGACCATTTCGCCAGATGTAAACATTGGCACTTCTGGTTTCATTGCTCACATACATAATTACATTTGAAAGATGCTCAACATTTTTAATTGGTCATAAATGTTCTGTTGGTTGTCTACCAACAGGAAGTTCTTCTTGATTCGCACTGCGAAGTGGTCTATAGAGTACATAGCAATATAAGTCCCTTTGGATAGAAGGGTCCCTTGAATGAATACATCTAATGTACATATAAATATAGAGCAAATAACCTAAACAGCAATTAAAAGATACAACCAAATGAAATAATGAGCTACTAAAAAACCTCTCAAGGTGACATCTGCTCACACACTTCATGTCTGAGTGTCCTTTATGATGTATATGAATATCAAATGAGTCCATATGTGTTCATCCTGACTGCCACTCGTATAACAATATTGCCCGCAACCTGTTTATGCCTTTATCATATGCTAACAAACACGGGCATCATTTCAGCCCGCCATAAACGCTGCTTGGGCCTAAACCATCTGTACTGGGACTAGTTAATGTATGAGAGGAGAGACAGCCAGACCGCTCGGAGCCCGAGGCCTACGCTCAGCCATCAATCAGAGAGAGGGAGACGCAAGCTGTCGCCAGGTTGGCGCGTCGGCATTGTGTGGCGCACGCAGGGGACAGCCAGCGACCCTTTTCATGTTAGCACAGGAAGATTTGTCACTGTCCGATAAAGCTGTGATCATATTCAGTCCGGCCTCACCGGGAGTCGATTTCAGCAGGGCCCCTGACAGCTGTGCGCACCATCATTTATATTAGCTGGAGAGATCGGCTGGAATTTGGACTGTTTGGTCTTTCTGATATTGCCAGTACACACATACTATAGTATACTATAGTATAGTATATAGTATAATATAGTATAGTCAAGTGTAGTAAATTTCCTAGATACTACAGTGTTTTTGAACCTTACTATGGTAAAAATGATTGTATCCTACACAGTGTTGGGTGTAACTAGCAAGCAATTAGTTACTGTAATTTAATTACTTTCCCTGAAATTTATTTTCTTTTTATTTACTTTAATTTAATTGAATTTAACTACTTTTCCCTTACTTTACTTGAAAAAGTAAAGTAAGGGATTACTCTTATTTTGTCTGTAATTTAATTACAGTTACTTCTGATAGTAATAAACTAAATACTGTGTGTATTATGTGTGTGCAATAGTGGAATTGACATCAAAATTCAAAGTCTAACTTTAAAATCCGTGCTTTAATGTATAATTCTCACATTTGTAATACTTTGGTCAGTTAATAAGAGTACTTCATGTAGTTTTATATTAGTTATTTGAATGAATTAAAAGAGCCCTTTCATGTCTATCCTTGAATCACTTAACTAATCAAGGTTGATGTAGGATATAGAAAGTAATTAGTAATGAGTAATTAAATACTTTTTGGAGAGAACATACAGTAAACTAATGAATATGTAATTAGTAACTAGTAACTAATTACTTCTTCATAGTAACTTGCCCAACACTGATACTACATTATTTTCACCCATTATTACATTTACTGTATATGTACAGTATACTATAGGATATCTTTTATGTGACTAGTGAAGGTGTCGAGTTAAATGTGCTAAAGTAAGAAACACCCGTGTCAGAAATGAGTCAGGCTCTAAAAATTCAAAAAAAAAAAGTGTCAGGGCAAAAATGCACTTTATAATACATTCCTCTGTTGTGTTTCAGTTTCACAAATGATTTGATGCACATGAATGATATGCTTTGATGCGTCTGCGCTTCAAAAATGCTTCGAAAAGTAGTTCCAGGGAGGAAATATTTCCCATTAGCAAAAATGATACAGTGTAGAGCAAATGCATAATGCCTTATGTTATAATAACGTTCAAAGCAATTTTATAAAGAAACAAAATATGTGTGACATACTGTAATGACATCATTTTGACTCGTCTTGTATGTTGAAAGCAGTCAGAAATGTGTACAATAATGCAGCTATAATGGGAGTCAATGGGGCGATGAAAAGCACACGTCAAGCTTGTATTTTTAGGACTTACAATGTTTTTTTCCATTTACAAATGTTTGCTATTTATGCTGGTAGTTGTTTAAGTCATCCTATCATCATGTTTTATAGTTGAAGGAAACCAGTACAGTACCGCTGTATTCATCATGGAATACTTGCATGTGAAAGTTATCAAAGTTACGTGATAGTTACTGTAGTAGTTCACTGGTTTAGATGAATGGCCCAGAGTTTGATTTTCCATGATCAATAAGATGTATAAGTGTGTTCATTTTTGATGTATTTACAAACAATTTTATCACTTGACTGAAGAATAATTCTGATAATAATAATTCACTTGTGTTTTCATAGAAAGAGAGATTTTTTAAAACCAATTAAAGCAATTTGTGTAAACAGTAATTTTACAACAATTACAGGGAATCATGCATGACACAGCGTTGCATTATAGTGGAGAAAACCGATCAATGCCAGTGGGCATGGCGTGGAAATCCAATATTTGTTTAAACTCGAATTCTTCATTTGTGCCGAATTCTTTAACACACAAACGCACTCAGTTTGAGACTGTCAGGCGTGAAAAATACACATTTCTCTTCACAGGAATCCCGGGGCCGACAAGCGAAAGATCAGAGGAGAGATGAAGAGAGGTTCGCTTCGACTCCTCTCTTCTCCTCCCTCTCTCTCTCACCCTAAATGGGAGAAGACAATAGCACTCGCTCCGAGCACAAAGAGAGGGAGCAGGGGGCAGCCCCGTAACACAGCCCTCTCTTTATGCCCTTTTTTCAGTGCGGTTAGCGGCCCGGTCGGCCTACAGAGGGCCCTGACACTCCAACGCCAACACAAAGACGCTTAGCTCCTTATTTATGGGCCCATTGACAGCGCTAAAGAGCTCCTGTCAGGGGCCCGCTCACAGTCAGCTGGTGAACGTCCCAGCGGGGGGAGGCAGCTGCCATCCTGCCCAGAGAAGAAGCGCCCTCAGCGGGTCTCCGTGTCCCCGCGGCCCCCCTGAGTCAGGGCTCTCCCCCCTCCGGGTCCCAGGCACAGGTGGGTATGGGAAGCTGAACACATTGTGGGGATTACTGGGATCTGTGGGCCAGCCTGCTGCACGGGGATAATTAGACACATTGACTTGTGCAAAGCTGGTGTTTCCTGATTGGGGGCAGATGGTGACGGTCCAGAGAGATATAACAGCAGGCTGGGTATCTCTATGTGTACACATCGTTCGGCGAAGGTACATGAACAGAAACATATTGCCGCTGTCCTTGAGAAACCTCGGATGTCCACATTCGCTGTTTTTCAGGGAAATGAAAAACACCGTACTTTTTAAATGATTACATCAACATTGACAAGCACGCTTTGATGCTATGGGTTCGATTTTTGCGAAGGACACCAGCGATATACAAAACGGAAAATATTTTACTCAGATGCCTACAATATGTATGTGTAAATATATGAAAAGTTCACTTGCAAAAACAGATAACTGCGTTTTATAAGATGTTTAAAAAATCATGTTTTTTTTACTGTGCATTCCAATTCATTTCAATCAAACTGCAGTTGGGCTGTTTTGATTAACTAATAATAACTCAAACAAATACAGACTAACACAATAAGACATGATAACGTAATAAAAAACATGATTTTTTGATCACAAAACAATTCACATCAGACTTCACTGGTTGTTGGAGGTTTGGAAAACTCTTAGTAACTGTAAAGTTTTGGGACACTTATTCTTTATTTATATTTTTCCATATTTTAGAATAGCAGTAAACTCGAACAAAGGTAACTTTGGGATTTATGCTGTAACTAAAAAAATCCAAAATCAATCATCAGTGTAGTCACCCAGAATTCCGTGAATTTGTCAAATTCTTCTCTTCTAGATCCAGCTTCTAGATACTAAATTATTTATTTTATCTGTTAAAAACATTTTTCAAACATTCAGACTTCATACTAAAACATTTCCGTCAAGTGACCCTAAACATTAAATAGTGGTGTACATAAGCTCATTCGTTACTCAAAGAGTCACATAATGTTTGTTTAGAAGATGTCTTGACTATTCTCTTCTTTGCTTTTGCAATCTGTTCTAAATGTGACATAGCTGGATCATCTGATCAATACATGAATACGCCTTCTGTGGCCCCAGATTTAGACTGACAGAGTTAATTAGAGAACCAAAGGTCCCAATTAATGGGATTGGGGAGGTTTTGGGGGACATATTGTGCAACATACGCACACATTGTTCAGTGTCTGGATAGAAGGAGGCTTCAATTAAGAAAGAGAGCAGGAGATGACCCGGTGACACCCCGTTAAACCTCACTTCCCATCATCCTCTAACTGCTTACTGACAAGCAACATACAGCTGGGATAGGGCTCCGAGACGCCCTTGTGTTAGGGGTCTGGGGTCTCAGGTGCGTGGTTAAGCGCTCCCATTAGGACTCAATCCATATGGCCTGTTCTGAATTGTAATGAGGTGATAAACTCCTCATGTCAGTTCCATTATGAGCAAATTCATTTCTTGATTATGACGAGACAAACTCTCTCCCCTGAGACTAAACAGCATTTAGGATTTGCTGTCCTATAAATGAACATATACTAACTTTGAATGTGGCAAATTAGGTTCATATTAAAAACATGCCTTTTGCATTTATAACCGCATTACTTGCTATAGCTGACGCAAATGAAAGGCTCCGAAGAACAGTTCACCGAAGAAGTTTCTGGATTCGGTAGGCTTTGTCATTCTTTAAATCAAGCATTGCAGATGTGCACCCACCCCTGCACATTACGCAGCTCTTTTAAGTGATGGGAGAAACGAAGCTTTACGGAGCTTTGAATCAATTGAACCTATTGCAAATGGCTCACAAGTGTTTCGAAGCACTCGAAATGCCGCGTGCTGGCGACCCCTGTTGGTGAATGTGTGTTTTTTACAAACCAATAAATAATGTGTTTTAGGTTTTACACATGTTTATAAGTATAGAGTTATCAGTCATGAGAATGCATGGATGGGAAAAGGTGCTTTGTGCTTTATTGTTTTAGTTACATATTCTAATTTCTCTTTGTATAGAACTTTTCATGCTTTAGAAAAACCACCATACATACCAGGCCTAAAACAACGTGGATTCAGTGATGCATACTGTGCGGTTGTTATCCTACGGCGGGTTGCACCAACAAGGATTATGTGTTTCAGATCATTTTCCCGCACATTTTTTTATTTATTTAAACCTCAGTAGCAAGTTTAAAGTCAATCCCTAACTGAGAGATACATTAGAGTTTAAAATAATGGAACTACAGAATAAAAAGTTAATCTGGGTTTACTGTCAAATTAAAACCTGGATCAAACGATAGTTTAAAAATAAAGGTTTACAGTTTGGTGCAACAGAATTATAAAATAAACCTTGATTTAATCTAGATATAAACCTAATCCTTGTTGGTGCAACCGTTGTCTCTGATCCACAACCCACAGTAGATGGCGGTAATGCTCGAGTTATATGAATGCGAGGCGAGTCGCCAGAAAACGAAGAAGTAAACGCAGCAAGAACAGAACTGAAACTGTCGGGACAAATCTGTAAATATTCGAGCTAGAAAAGCAGAGGGAGGTGAAGAGAATTGCTGGACGTCAAGACTTTCTTTAAGACAGGTTAGTGCAACATTTAGCCAATGAGTATAGATACCAAGAGGCGAAACTCAATATAACGTTCCATTGCATCTGAGCCCTGTGCTTCCGCCGTTTTGGGGTGAAAGCGACTCGGTTTTTTGCTGTCGCGATGTCAATATCAGCTACTTTGTAAAAAAAAGCAAAAACATTAAAGCTGAAATTCAACCTTTATGATGATAATACACGATGACAAAAGCCTTGGCTCGCTGGAAACCAAACCATGTCAGTTATCATTTTCACCCCAAAATGGCGGCCGCGAAAAAGCACCAGAGTTTCGCCTCTTGGCATCTTTTATTTCTTTTTTCCTTGTTTCAAAATATATTAAACATACAATGCTTATAACATGATATCACATTTGTAATATCCATATCTTAAACCATAATAAAACAAGAAACGGAAAGGAAGGAAGAAGAAAAAACATAATAAAAGTAGAGAGGGTAACGTTAAATGAAACAATACAATCAACTTAAAAAGAGGCATTAAGAGCACTTTAGAAGTCCATAGTTCTGGAAGCTTTTCTGTTCGCAAGTCCTTTAGGTGTTTAAAAGTAAACGTCGATGGTCTCTTGGTATCTATCCACAAGTTTCCTACGCCCCATGACGCTTTGCGCGAAATATGGGAGAAACTTCCGGTTCGATGTAAACAAACGCGTTTCTGCCGTATTTCAAGTCATTGGTTTATAACAGAATGTGAACTTACACACTGACAGCATTTATAAACTAGGGCTGCAACAAACTATTATTTTGATAATCGACTAATCTATCGATTATTAGGGCATCAATTATTTCAACGACTAATCAGTGGGTTTTAAATGACTATTCAGGTTTTAAGCAAATAGTTAAAACATTGAGTTATACATATTTTAACTAATAATTAAAGACAGTCAATTACATCAGCTTTTGAAATAGTTGTTTTAATCAACTTTGAACCAACTATACAATTATAACTTAACTATACTTTTTGTTCTCTTTCAGAACAATATACAAAAATAAATTAAATCTGCTGCATTACAGACTAAAAAAAAACGTTTGAATGTAAACAAATCTCTGGACAGCATTATAAGACATTAATTTCTGAAACAAGGGTTCAGTTGAAAAACATTAAGTAACAGTGTCCTTTCTGCAATGGCTTTTTTTGGATTGTCAAATAAGTGCTGAATTAAAGTGAAGAAAGTTCAGCATATCAACATGTTCAGGTGACAGGCTTGCTCTTTTTTGTGAGCAAATGTTTCTTGCAGCAGAGAAGATCCGTTCTGCTGGTGTGGATGGCAGGAATACAAAGAAAATATCTTGCAAGCTTTGATAGGTTTGGGAAACGTCCCTCATTTTCCTTCCACCAACTTAGAGGATCTTCTTGTTTGGGTATTTGTGATTCTGAGAAATACATCTGTACTTCCTTTCTCACCATCTGAATCTTTTGGTCCTCATGCAACTCTTCCTCTTCACTAAGGCTCTCTGTGTCAGACTGGAGGAGGTTTTCTAGCACTGACTGTTGCTCTCTCCTAGGAACAATGACACCCTGAAGCTGCCCTTCTTCTGTAGGTTTCCAAGACAGTTTTACAGCTTTAATAGTAAGGACTTCGATGGTGCTTTGAACCTCTATCCTCTGTTCAGCAGGTATAAACTTGAGCTTTCGAAATCTTGGATCTAGGGCTGCAGATAGAAGAGCTGTGTTGTCTTACTCCTTGATGACAGTGCTGATATTCCCCCACCTCTCTGTTAACTCCTTAGAAGCTGTGGTTAAAAAAGCTTTTCCAGGTGTTGTTTCAAAGCTAAGGGAATGTTGAACAGACCTCTGTAGCCCTTTTGTAAGCTGAGGAAGGCATGATAATGTTGCATACTCTTGACTAGGGATGTAACGATTCACTCAGCTCACGATGCGATTTATTCACGATTTATTTTTACAAAATGAGTTGAAACAAATTAGAAATTAACAACTTCCCTTGCATTATTTCTTAAATGTTTCACATTTCTTTGTATAATAAAATAATGTTTTATTTCAAATAACAAAACTAAACTGCAATTTTATAACAAATTAATAATAGAAAAAGTCTCTTTAATATAAACAAACTAATACTGTCTGAGCTTTTCTTGGATTTTTTTGCATATAAGAAATATCAGCATGTCCACGTTTAGATCTGCAGTGAAAATAGCGGCCCCTGCTGTTCAAAAAATGTATTGCGATTCAGTTCACACCTCAACCGATTTGAATAGTCACTCATTATAACCGATTTTCAACCGGCTCACGGTGAATCGTTACATCCCTACTCTTGACCACTAAGAAACTCAGTGGCACACTGGAAAGGTTGCAGGCCCCGGGTCAGCTCTTCAAGCAGTGACCACTGATCAGGCTTCAAATCAAAGTAATGTTTACCCCTTGGTGTCACGTCAGGATCAGAAAGTGTGGCAGTAATGGGCCAGCAGTCTCTCCACCATAAAGTAGGTGCTATTCCATCGAGTACTATAAATAATGTCATTGTTTGTTCATATTGGTTCAGTTTACATATTAATAGTTATTTATTAGTTAATGTAGTTAACTACATATTGGAACTAATATTGCAGTGTTATCATAGATTGTTCCTAAAACATGCATTTGCAATTCTGCATTAGATGTATGTTTACCTTTTGGCAGGTTTTTTCATATTTTTGTTCCAATGAACCTGTTAAGTAGGTTCTTGATGGAAGGGATATATCCAGGGTTGAATGCAGAACCCATTTCACGAACGCCTTCCCCATCCACCATGGAAAGAGGTCTCATGTCTTTAATGATCATGACTCTGTAAGAGCAGCGGCTTGCTGAGTAGTACAAGAATTCCTCCTCAAAAGAAAGTCATCCATAACAGGCCCACTGCTTTTCTTAGAACTGAAACAGAACATGGGGCATTTCCTTCAGGACATAGAATGGTAAAATATGAATTTGCAAACAATTATTATACAATTATAATATTTGTATAGTAAAAATGAAATGACAAGCAGAGAGACATTCACTATTTAATTAGAGTAAAAGTAACTGATATGATTTAATTCTTCCTAACATCTCCTTCTGTAAATCATCATGAATATGGAACAAAACGAAGACAAGCGATAAGACTCCTATCAGTTACCTCTATAATACCTAATAGTGTTAGGTATTAACAGTCCTATCAAAACAGTCTTAACTCCTAAGTTCTTATTGTTGTTAAACATCTATCAACACTGTTTGTTGTTATTAGTAGTACTGCATTGTCTAATAAAAAGGATTTACAGATAGTTAGCTGGAGAACACTCACCTCTCACCGGCTCTATTTGTGCCGGGATGTTTCCTCTTTAAGTGGTCCAACATGCACGTTGTGCTCCCGTGAAATGCAAGTTCCGTCTTGCATGTATTGCACACAACAGCCTTCTTTGTTGTAAGTTTTGTGCAGCTTTCCCAGACCTTGCTGGTTCGGTATCGTTTGCACTCCATCATAATTCGCGCTGTTTTTTCTTCTGCTGCAATCGCATTCGGGAAGGCTGCATTACACACTAGCGCCACAACGCCGTAGCGGTCAAATCACAATAATGCAGGCTCTTACATTAAATCACGAGATGCAACGACTACTCGACAACAAAAATATTTGTCGACAATAATTTTTTTGTCGACAAATCGTTGCAGGCCTATTATAAACTACATCAGCATTCTGTCCACTACTTTATAGAGGAATGGGATGATGATGATCATTTTGTACATTATACAATAATAATAGTGTAAATGATTATATCAGGGTTTCCGCGGGGTCTTAAAAAGTCTAAATTCCAAAATCAAACTTTTAGACCTTAAAAAGTCTTAAATTCGCTGAAGTATTGTGTTCTAGCTCTTAAATCATTTTAAACATGTCTTAATTTTCCTACGGCCATGTAACGCTATCTCTAATGTGGTGTTGTAGTTCTTTTTTTGAACGATTGGGTATCGTTTGAATTTTAGCGATTCCGATTTCAATTTCGATTCTGCTTATCAATTCCGATTCTTATCGATTCACAGTTTCGATTCCACAGTTGAAGTAAAACATTTAGATATAAACCTGTATGGTCTTATATAGCCTGCTTATTGGCTGGTTTGCAAAAAATATATATCTTTATGAGCACCATTTTGTGTGTATATATATATATATATATATATATATACATATACACATAGCAACCATGTTTTTTCTGATTTATTACAATTTGTATTACCATAGCTTTCATAGGTTTCTGTGCTTTATCACAAGTTAACACGAGCATATTTCTGAAAATATGCACACAGGAATTGATAAGAGGAATTAAAATTTTTATTTCAAGTATCCGATTCCTATTCCTTTCGATTCCGATCTAAATCCTAACCTTTTGATACCGATTCCCAAACGATTCAGGTTTTCGATTCCCAACCCTAGGCGTCAGCCAATCAGATCACCTTATGCAAATAATCACACGGGGCGTTAACGCTTGACGGAGGGTGTGTCTGAAGCGTGGCCGACGCGATCGTCATAGTTACAACAGCCAATCACATTGTTCTCCGGTCTTGCATAAACGCAATTGGCTAGCGCCTGCACTAGGTTATTTGCATAAGGCGATCTGACTGGCTGAGAAATTTTCAACTTCTGCCGCGAGCAACACCAGTGACGCGATGCCGACGGACCCACAATTCAGTTCGGCAACGCTTGACGTCACCCATTCAAAGTAAATGAGAAGCGTTAACGCTGACGCCCCGTGTGAATGTAAAAAAGCTGCTAGCGAAGTGGCATCGTTTTTACACTCCACATAAAATATGAAATACGCTGTATTTTGAAGTATGTGACATTCGTTGATTTTATTAAGATGTAATGGAAGACACATCAATATCAGAAATATCTACTGATTGCTATTTATTCTAAATAATGAATTTAAAAGGAGTTGTTTTTATAGTGTGTGAGGATCATTCATTCAAAAAGACAGATTCACTGACAAACTTTTTGATTTTGACAGGTCTGTTTCTCTGAACCACAAAGATTTTCTCAAGAGGAGAGTGCAGACATGAGTAATACAGAGCCATACAGAATAAAAAATGAAGATACTGCAGACGAAAGAGGTTGGTGTCATTAGTGTAAAATCAAAATATTGATGTTGTTTTGTAGTCTTAACATATACTTCTTTTGTTTCATATTTTAGATGTAATGGAAGAAGAAAAAACATCAATATCAGAAAAATCTTTTCATCGCTTGCAGACAACAAATACTTTATTTTCTTTTACTTGCTCTCAGTGTGGAAATGGATTTGGAAGTAAAGAGCAGCTTGTGATGCACATAAGAATCCACACTGGAGAAAAGCCTTTCACCTGCACTAAGTGTGAAAAAAGCTTCAAAAGCAAAAAAACACTTAATGTTCACATGAAAATTCACACTGGAGAGCGCCCGTACACATGTCCACAGTGTGAAAAGAGTTTTTTGCAAAAGTATACTCTTGAAAATCACATAAGAATTCACACTGGAGAACGCCCTTACACATGTCCTCTGTGTAAAAGGAGTTTTATGAGCAAACGTGCACATTCAGATCACATGAGAGTTCACACTGGTGTGCGCCCGTACACATGTCTGCAGTGTGGACAGAGTTTTACACAAAAAAGTAGTCTTAATAAGCACAGGTCACTTCACTCTGGAGATCGTGCATATATTTGTCCTCAGTGTGGGAAGAGTTTTTCAAAGAAAGAAAGACTTGCTTACCACATTAAAATGCACATTTGAGAACGCCTGTACACCTGTCCATGAAAAGAGTTTCAGACAAAAAAAATCATGTAGAGGAACACATGAGAACTGGAGAACGTCCACACACCTGACCTCAGTGTGGAAAGAGATTAGAAGGAAGACTTAAAAATCACATGAAAATTCACACCAGAGAAAAACCATATACGTGTTCAGTGTGGAAAGAGTTTCGCAAGAAAAACTCTTGATGTCCACATGAGACGTCACGCATAGAAGAGCTCATAACAGTGTCTACCGAGTGTAGAAAGTGTTTCACAGTGGCTCTGTTCACACTGTCAGTGTTTAGGATTGTATTTACATATGCAAGTCTTTTAAATGTTCTGTTCTCACAGCTGAAATACTGCCCGAAGGCTGAAGTCTGTATTGTGTTCCCATGCGACTCATGTAACCACAGTGTTGGACTTTCATATGACTGGTATTATTTTTACTTGTTTAATGCATACACTGACAACGATTATAAAACTCTTTTTCTCACCATATTTTCTTTCAAAATTATTTTGATGGGTTTTGATCTGAATCTGAATCAGGCCCCTTGATTATCGATGTGGCTACAGTACATATTGTATGGACAATCTTTTTTTCAACTGAAAATTGCATCAAATGTCAATTAACAGATATAGATCAAAAACATGAACTTAAAAAATGATAATTTGAAAAAAACAATAAATGTGTAAAATGAATGAATATAAATGTAACCTACATTACTATATGTACAAAAGTAAAGAAAAAAAAGCATGGATAGAATAAAATTATCTCAAAGAACAGAACAAGTGTTTGAGAACATGACCATAATTGTTCTTTAATATCAACGAAATTGTTAAAAAAAAGCCACTTCACTCATCCTCTGACCACAGTCAAAACCAAAAAAACACGGTTCACACTTGAATTTGAGTTCTTTTTTGTAGCTGTTGCTTCTGTTTTACATTATAATCCTATGGAGTAAACCGTGTATTCAAAAAAGTCTCGAGTGCCTTTTGAAATGCCAGCGCAGGTGTCGTATCAAAATCTGACTCCCCGTGAGATTATGACTCCCCTGTTTCACCAACGAAGGTTAGGGTAAGGATTAGGTGTGGGGGCGGGTTTTAGCGGTAGGGACCAATCACAAGGCATCATCCTAAGTACACCGGTGTCTTTTTCTGCAGCTCGGAGCGTCTGTTAAGGTTGAAAAAAGTTCAATTTTTCTGAAAAAAAAAACGCCCAACGTCAAGCATCTTTTTCACAGCTAATCAACCTGTTTATGATTGACAGCTGCATTTACTGAAATGTTCTATTAAACAGTAGCTCACAGCTGAAATACGTCTGTATGAACAAACACCTAAACGCTGAAGTCTGTATTCTGTTCCCATGTGACTCCACAGTGACATTTTCTCTTTTGACTGCTATTCTTTTTTGTTGGTATTGCAATACCATTGTTTGTGTGAATGTTTTCTGTATCGACCATCACTGTGTGAATGCTGCTGTCATTTACACTGATGATCGACTATAGAGAGAAAGATCAACGATCGGACATCAGTAATGTAATGATGTCTGTATCAGTGAAAAATAAATTTCAATCCACTTTTTAAATACTTTACTACTGAGCTAATTTAAAGAATTTAATAGATTAAAATAGCTTTGGATTGAAGTACGTATTCTGCTGCTCACACTCCAGTCCAGTAGATGGCGGTAATGCGCCTTTAAGATGGTTTGGCAACCGCTAATAAAAACAAAAGAAGCACAGATAGAAACGGACAGAATGGCAACGAAGGAGAAGCCAAAGTGGAGTAAAAGAACGCAATGTTCAGCAATTAACTGCAAAAATTATCAGTGTGACAGTACAGATGTTGCTTTTCACCGTTTTCCCAAAGACCCTGATAGGTAACGTTAATTATTCACAACTGTAAAAATATTGTAATCTTATGCACCTGCTTCTTTTAAACTGTTTTTAACTAACTAAAGTCGTTTACTGAGTTTATTTCATTGATAACGTTAGACAAACTCATATCGCTTCATTCTTACGTAGCTGTCATACTTGAAGAGAAATTCAACATGAATGAAATCCTTGAACTTCCCTGTTTCAAGTTCTGTGGAGAAAAAACCTGGATAGTTAGCAACTTCTTTTAACTGCTATAATGTGTTGAGTGTTAATCAGTCACCTAATTATTTCAGCCTAAAAAATGACGTCCGCTCCGGACCAAATATATGTAATGATCGTCTTTATACTTAAACGCAATGCCTATTTGAACGATAAAAGATAAGTAAACAAAATCAGTCTCAAAAAAGCTTAAATAGACTGGCTTTAGGCTTACATTTTCTTGTTTTAGAATGAGCGTAGGCCTATCTTGTTTTTTTCTGCTTCCTCTTAGCAGTTCTTGTTCATCTTTTAGTATTGGAATGATCATGTTAACCATTCAAGTTATATTAAAATACTTGCATACAATACTGTCTTTTACAGGTGTTCCAAGTGGGTGCAGAATCTCAGGAATGCATCTTTGTTGGAGATAAGCCCACAGCGGCTCAATCAAAACTATAGAGTGTGCAGTGCACATTTTCACGCTAGCCAGTTTAAGAGACCTTCTGATGTGTATGTATATACTAAAAGGAATAATCCTTTAGAAAAAATTGCCTTGAGAAAATCACAAAGACAATAAACTTTTGCCTGGTACTGTATCTGTCTTTCTGTTTACCTTGTAGCCATGCGGGATTGAAATGGAATGCAGTGCCCACATTGGTTAATGTCTCTAAACCACCCCCTGTGGACTTGGAGTTAAAGAGAAAACCACCAAACTCGTGTCAGGAGTTACCACCAAAGAAACGTAAGATAAATACAGGGATACCTTGAGGCGCCAGTCCACTTTTAGAGTGAAAGCTGAGTTGTTCTAGATTCCTTTTCAGACTGTATATCACATGACCTATTTTAGAGTGGCAGTCTTATGGTCTGACGTGAAAGTAACACTTTGTTGTTTTGCTGTAATTGTAAATTCTTTACAGGTACAAAAATTGTTTACCTGTCAAATGCAGGCTCATCCACTGCAGTCAGTGTTCAACAACCCACTGGTTCAACTTCAGAGACAGACAGTAAACCACCTGATGCTTCTGTAGCAGGACCATCGATGCCACGGACACCACCAACATACCTTGATGCTGCGACTGCCAAGGAACATGCCCTGAAGATGAAGATTAGGTGTCTGAAGGTACAGGTATGCAAGCTGAAAGCGAAATTGAGGGAAGTGAACCGGCTGAAGAATACCAGGAAGGCCTGTGTTAATAAATCGTCAGTGATGGAGCAGTTGAAAAAACTCTTACCAGCCAAAACATATGCTTTTGTGAGTACACAGATACATATGTCACAGCGGAAGACTCATGGTTTTCGGTAGACCAATCAGGACAAAGCATTCTGGTCTCTGGTACATGCCAGTCCAGAGTGTTACAGACTACTGTTGAATGTGATTTCTATGCCATCTGTCTGCACACTGCAGAAGCTTAATAAATCTTAAGCATTGTATTTATATAAGTTTTAGTTTACTTTATTGAATCTTTCCATTTTATGCAACTTAACACAATTACTATTACTAATATTAGTTAGTATTGTACTCTGAAATATATATATTGTACATTTTAATCGCCTGGAAAACACTACAGACAGGATGATCTTATAGATGCATTGCTGTGTCTGTCAAAAATGAATAATTAAATAATTTTGGAGAGTTTTTTTTGTGCAACATTCCCAATTTTTCTTATGCATGTCCTTAATTAAATTTCACATGTTGGTATTATTTCAGTGTTTATAATACTTGTAGAATTTCAACCAAACTGTTTCTAGAGAGCACTTAAACGCAAAGTCAGTAAAATAAACTGTTTTTCAAGCGATTTCTGGAGGAGAGGCTCTGTACAATACCACCGCGCATGCGGGGAAAATGAAACCAGATCAATGCTGCTTTCAAGACACCTGGGATTTATATTCATGCATTTAGCAGGCCCTTTTATCCAAAGTGACTTGCTTATATACACTCACCTAAAGGATTATTAGGAACACCTGTTCAATTTCTCATTAATGCAATTATCTAATCAACCAATCACATGGCAGTTGCTTCAATGCATTTAGGGGTGTGGTCCTGGTCAAGACAATCTCCTGAACTCCAAACTGAATGTCAGAATGGGAAAGAAAGGTGATTTAAGCAATTTTGAGCGTGGCATGGTTGTTGGTGCCAGACGGGCCGGTCTGAGTATTTCACAATCTGCTCAGTTACTGGGATTTTCACGCACAACCATTTCTAGGGTTTACAAAGAATGGTGTGAAAAGGGAAAAACATCCAGTATGCGGCAGTCCTGTGGGCGAAAATGCCTTGTTGATGCTAGAGGTCAGAGGAGAATGGGCCGACTGATTCAAGCTGATAGAAGAGCAACTTTGACTGAAATAACCACTCGTTACAACCGAGGTATGCAGCAAAGCATTTGTGAAGCCACAACACGCACAACCTTGAGGCAGATGGGCTACAACAGCAGAAGACCCCACCGGGTACCACTCATCTCCACTACAAATAGGAAAAAGAGGCTACAATTTGCACGAGCTCACCAAAATTGGACAGTTGAAGACTGGAAAAATGTTGCCTGGTCTGATGAGTCTCGATTTCTGTTGAGACATTCAAATGGTAGAGTCAGAATTTGGCGTAAACAGAATGAGAACATGGATCCATCATGCCTTGTTACCACTGTGCAGGCTGGTGGTGGTGGTGTAATGGTGTGGGGGATGTTTTCTTGGCACACTTTAGGCCCCTTAGTGCCAATTGGGCATCGTTTAAATGCCACGGCCTACCTGAGCATTGTTTCTGACCATGTCCATCCCTTTATGACCACCATGTACCCATCCTCTAATGGCTACTTCCAGCAGGATAATGCACCATGTCACAAAGCTCGAATCATTTCAAATTGGTTTCTTGAACATGACAATGAGTTCACTGTACTAGAATGGCCCCCACAGTCACCAGATCTCAACCCGATAGAACATCTTTGGGATGTGGTGGAACGGGAGCTTCGTGCCCTGGATGTGCATCCCACAAATCTCCATCAACTGCAAGATGCTATCCTATCAATATGGGCCAACATTTCTAAAGAATGCTTTCAGCACCTTGTTGAATCAATGCCACGTAGAATTAAGGCAGTTCTGAAGGCGAAAGGGGGTCAAACACCGTATTAGTATGGTGTTCCTAATAATCCTTTAGGTGAGTGTATAAGAGCAATACATTTTATTAGTGTGTTCCTTGGCAATCAAACCCACAACTTTACATTTTTGGAACGTCCCTCTTTAAATTTGTATAAATACTTTGCTTTGATGCTACTACATCCTCAGTAATTGAAATAAGTAAAACAAAAATGACAACTACATTGTAACTATGTGCTCTATTTTGTTGCAAACATTCAGTAACAACTATTCATTTTACAGATGAACTGAATGTAAACATTCTGTAGCAATAACACTTGTATGACACAATCCTGTAAATACTTATTTTATGGTCGTTACATATCAGTCATACATCACATAAAATATGGACTTTTGTTTCATTTAAAACCGAATTGAATTAGAAGAAACTTCATATAATTCCATGATGGCAGTCACATCTTCCGGTTTCTTGAAAAGTACTTTCTGTCGCAAAACAAAGAAAATAAGTAGTCCGCAAACCTTTTATTTCCCCTAATTGTGGAAAGAGGATTATAAGTAAAGGGAACCTTGTAAAGCCCATAAGAATCCACAATGGATAAAAGCCTTTCACCTATTTTAAAAGGATTGGTTTGATGATGGTACTATTTTAGCTAAGAAATGACTGTGAATTGTATCCTTACACGGTTTATTCATATTTTTGGAGTGGACACTCCACCAAAAACTAGTGCAATGGTGGTTCAGTGTGGTATGTTGCACTTGGATTTGCAGCTAGAGTTTTACAGTTTTTGAAATACCCAAATTATGTCCAGCTAGCACACTTACGTCTGCAAGACGTCTGCTGAAGATCTGGAAAACATCTGCTAAACATCTTAGAAAGAGCAGTTTTACATCCATTCTAAACCATAAAACATCTTACAGACGTCTTCTTCTGGATGTCTATATGACATCTGACAGCAGATGTCTCCGAGATGTATTGCAGATGAGCAAACGATTGCAGATTTTTTGCAGATGTAAATGCAGACGTCAAATAGACGTATGCCAGATGTATGTGCGCTATCAGGTGGAGGATTGAAACTTTCTAATACCAAATGTAAAAGCGTAAAATACAATTGTGGGTTAAAATAATGTTTGTTAGGAATACTAGCTGTCAGTAAAAAGTACATTTTGAATGAACGTATTAACCAAGTTGTTTTCTGTTAATAAGATATGGTCCGGTATCGATTTACATATAGGCCTACATAATCTTAACAGTTCAGTTACTGTATAACTCTTCTACATTTTTTTTCCTTTAAAATGTAAAGTGGACTTTCGAATCTAGGACACTCCCACCTTAGCTAGAGAACATGCAAAAGATATACAGAGGAAAAAAATATATTAATAGGGAATTTCAGATATGGAGGCAGTAATTTTCCTCAAAGATGTCTTGAATCTCGTTGGAGGAACTAGCGTAATAATAAAATATCTGATCTGATTAAAAACATATAATTACGTTAATGTTAGAGTCATTATTTAACAAAGAGTAGAAATATGTTATTATAAGCATTGGCAATTGGGCTGAAGATGGAGGAGCTGAACACGCAGCGCCTTCTGAAGCTCTTATCCTGAATTTTTTGTCCTTTATCTCTGATCCACAACCTACAGATGGCGGTAAAGCTCGAGTTATGAATGCGAGCCGCCAGCAAAAGAAGAAGAAATGAACACGGCAAGAACCTCAACTGTCGGGAAACATATAAATCTGCGTGTCAAAAACGCTGAGGGAGGTGAAGAGAACTGCTGGACATCAAAACTGACAGGTCAGTGTGATTTTATGAGGACCCGTATTAAGTACTTGAGATTGTTTGCGCATGCGCAGTAGCTGGATTATTTTGCTTCATTCGAGTTTAAAACCTAATTCATACGGATCCTAAAAAGATATATATATTTTCTGTTTTTTACATTGGATTTTGAATGTAATCAAATACTGTGCACGACCCTTTATTTACTGCTGTTAGCAAAAATATATGGATTATCACTTATGAATGTGTAAACGATAAAATCAAAAGCATATTGTTCGTGGCAGATTGCTGTGAATGTTGCGAATGTTTTCTGTATCGTCCATAGAGGAAGATCAGTGATCTAACAATTGCACAACGGTTATGAATACTTTTGTTTGGAAGAACTTAACGTCTATTTTGTAAGTAGTTTGATTGTAATTAACTTATATTTTCTCTGTTTTAATGCAGTCATTCCACAAAAAATATTCATGTTACATGTGAACTACCATCCCAAACATGACAACAATATGAAGAGTTTGGTTCCAAAATGAGATAACTCCGTTTTTAACATTTTTCAAAAATCATATTTTTATTATGTTTTTATTGTGTTAGTTAGCTGTATTTTTGAGTTATTGTGGCTTTTTCCCAAACAAACCAACAGCAGTTTGATTTATATTAATCAAATCGTTATTATATGAAAAAACATGATTTTTTATTATTATCTCAATTTGGAAACCAAACTTTTCATTTATATTAGTAAGCTATAATTTGATAAAGTGTTACCTTACATTGCGCGAATGTAAATAACTTGTAAAAATGTAATGCAAAAAAGTACAATAATGTTTACATAAATTACATTGCATAAATAAATGTTATCCTTTTTTACACTTGTTGACATATTGACAGGTTAATAAACAGCCATGGCAATGTTGTAAGGCCCTACTTAAAAAACTGAATTTATATTATAGGTCATGGAATGATTTTAGATGAATCTATTTGAAATGAAACAAGTGTGTGAGAAACATTCGTTTATTCAAAAAGACAGATTCACTGACAAACTTTTTCACATTTTTTGACAGGTCTGTTTCTCTGCACAGACTCTTACACAAGAGAAGAGTGCAGGCATGAGTAATACAGATCCATGCAGAAAAACAAATGAAGATGCTGCGGAACAAAGAGGTTGGTGTCTATTCTTGATTCTTTAATGATGATCGTGAGGGACATTAAAGTAAAATCAAATGTCAAATATGACATAAAACATACTTCTTTTGTTTAATTTTAGATGTAGTGGAAGCGCAGGAAACATCCATATCAGAAATATCTCCAAAAAGAAAGCAAAGAACAAAAGCCAGCAGATCTTTTACTTGTCCTCAGTGTGGAAATGGATTTGTAAGTAAAGAGCAGCATGTGAAGCACATAAGAATCCACACCGGAGAAATGCCTTTCACCTGCACTAAGTGTGAGAAACAATTCAAAAGCCAAAGAAACCTTAATCTCCACATGAAAATTCACACTGGAGAGCGCCCATACGCGTGTCGGCAGTGCGAAAAGAGTTTCATAAGAAAAGACAATCTCGAAAACCACATGAAAATTCACACTAGTGAGCGTCCACACACCTGTCCGCAGTGTGAAAAGAGTTTCATACTAAAACATCATCTTGATGTCCACATGAGAACCCACACTGGAGAGCGCCCGTACGTATGTGTTCAGTGTGGAAATGGTTTCATGCAAAAAAGTCATCTTGATGACCACATGCTAGTTCACACTGGAGAAAAGCCATACACATGTCCTCAGTGTGAAAAGAGTTTTCCAAGCAAAGCAAGACTTTCTGTCCACATTAAAATTCACATTGTAGAATGCCCGTACACCTGTCCTCAGTGTGAAAAGAGTTTCAAACAAAAGCATCATCTTGAGGACCACATAAGAACTCACACCGGAGAGCGTCCATTCACATGTCCTCAGTGTGGAAAGAGATTAGCAGGAAGACTTAAAGATCACATGAGAATTCACACCGGAGAAAGACCATACGCATGTCTGCAGTGTGGAAAGAGTTTCAAAAGAAAAGAGACTCTTAATGTCCACTTGAGAATTCACACTGGAGAAAAGCCATACACGTGTCTACAGTGTGGAAAGAGTTTCAAGCAACAAAGTGGTCTTCAAAATCACAGGATACTTCACACCGGGTAGCGCCCATATGCATCACACAAAAGCTTATGTTAACTTACAAATTAGAACACGCACTGAGGAGCGCTCATGTCTTATGAGTGTAGAAAGTGTTTCAAAGTGACTCTCTTCAGTGTTTAGGATTGTCTTTACAGGTCGGTGTGAGTCTTTAAATGTTCTAAAACGCTGCCTGTATGAACAAACAACCGGCTGAAGTCTGTATTCTGTTTCCACGTGACTCCTGTAACCAGAGATGGACTCATTTGTCTGAGTGTTTTTGTGTCTTGAGTCTGGATACTCTGTCATAAAGCCTGCAGGTTGGTGTAGTGTTGCCGTGATGTTTGTCATTTTGTGAGTTTCTCCCATCTGCATACGATCATGGAGTGACTATCAGCGCCGTGGTCACCTCACTAACCAAGACCCTTCTCCATCCACTGCTCAGTGTGGACAGAAGGTCAGCTCAAGGAAGAGATCTGGTTCCAAGCTTCTTAGGTTAATGAGACATGCTCCTGTAAACCTTCAATACAGCAGATGTACTGTATGTTTTTTGTAGTCTTCCTCAGGCCTGTGTCTTGATAAAATCCTGTCTCGGAGCTCTACTGGCAGTTCTTTTGACCTCATGACTTTTTCTTCTGATTTGCATTTTCTAGACCTTTTATTGAAAGATGTGTGCCATGTGTTATGAGTGTAAAAGGTGTTTCACTGTGGCTGCATTCGCACTTTCAGGTGTGAGTCCTGTTTTAATGCCTGATACATTGAAACATCTTTTTTGATAAACAAGTGTCCACATGTCCAATACCCCGTGAAACATCTGAGACGTAGATTTTCTGCATTTTTCTGTTGTTTCGTATAAGATAATCGTCCGGCATCATTGTTTACTAACAAACTTTAGAATACTATTCACTGAAGTGGTAAGAGTGTGTATGTGTTTATTTTTGTGTAAATCACTGTGTGAATGATGCAGTCGTTTACACTGATGCTCAACTATAGAGAATGATCAATGACATCAGCAATGACAGCTGTGGTGATTTCACAATGATCTTTTGTTGTTAATAATAATATTTGTGAAAAAAAACTTTCGGTCAACTTCAATAATTGTTTGGTTGTATCATTCATTGAATGTTTTGTTTACTGTATTTTTGTAAATATTTTTATTCTTGAATATTTTTTAATATACAATAGCCTACACTGTGTAGGCCTAGAGACTATGAAAAAATAAGTTGCACCATGGAGAAACAATAATATCTTTATAGTAAAAATACATTTATATTTATAAAAATAAATATTTTTCTGGAAACGCCCGCTCTCTCTGACTTCTAAATGTGGTAAAATGCGACGCTCAATGGTGAAGTAAGCGGGGTGGGGGCGGAACTAGGCAGATTCTTAAGAGGTACATACACGGAGCAATTTAAGCGATGCACCAGACACAGACGGCGTATTTCATTTGTGTGGTTAAAGAGTGTCTTTAAATGCAATATACCATATTAATCAACTACAGTGCGCGAAGGCAACCGGACGAGACCCGAGTATGAAAGCAAAGCGCTAAATGGTAAGTTTTAAGAGGGTTTTCTTTCATCTCATAGAAAGTATGGAAGCTTGATTCCGCCAGTCTAAGAAAAAAATAAATACGGTTATTGCAACTTTATATCTAATAATTGTGAGTTTATATCTCAGAATTGTGACTTTATTTCTCAAAAATGTGACTTTATTTCTCAGAATTGCGACTTTATAACTCAGAATTGCGACTTTATATCTCAGAATTGCCACTTTGTTTCTCAGAATTGCCACTTTGTTTCTCAGAATTGCCACTTTGTTTCTCAGAATTGCGACTTTATATCTCAGAATTCTGACTTTATATCTCACAATTGCGACTTTATTTCTCTTACTTTTGAGTTTACGTCTCGCATTTCATGTTTTTCTGTCACATTCACTTGATAGCGCGCCTGTCCGCGGTCAGCCTTGCTGAATGGAATGGATAATATTATAGAGGATTATTTTCGTTGTGGTTTCACAAATAGAGAAATCTTGATTTTATTGGAGGAGTCACACAATATAAAACTAAGCCTCCGGACTCTTGAAAGAACGTTACAGAGGAATCGGTTGTGGCGGAGACGCAATAAAACAGATGTTGCCGAAGTCTCATATTTTATTCACCAACAGCTGCAAATATCTGGACGTCAACATGGCTATCGATGGATGCATCAAAAATGCTGGATGTATGGGATTATCACGGACAGAGAAACTGTCCGCCAGTTGATGCACCTGTTAGATGGACAAGGGGTGGATCTTCGTTCGCGTGGTCGTCTGCGTCGAAGCGTGTATAACAGTCGTGGTCCAAATTATGTTTGGCATATTGACGGTTATGACAAACTAAAACCTTACGGAATATGTATAAACGGATGCATCGATGGTTTTTCCAGAAAAATCATCTGGTTTGAGGCCAACAAAACTAACAATGACCCACGAGTAATTGCCGGTTATTAAGTAAATGCTGTTGCTGAAAATAACGGCTACCCGCAAAGAATCCGAATTGACCGTGGAACATATAGCAGAAATGCAGATATTTTTCAGAGAAGCTGCAAATGCAGAATGTGTCACAATTGGTCCAAGCACTGGAAATCAAAGAATTGAACGATGGTGGTCAACGCTGAGAAGCCAATGCATTCAATTTTGGATGGATCATTTTGAACAACTTAAAGAAGACGGACACTTTGTTGGCAGCTTTATTGACAAATCTCTAATTCAGTTTTGCTTTTTAACATTTTATTCAGGTACAGTATCACATTAAATTCACTTGCTTTTAGTAGTGATCTTAGATTTTAATTTAAAAGTATTCTAGTAACATGATATTTTAAAATAAATAATACAAAATATTATTTAAAAAATCATTTAAAATAATAATATAAATCGTTTATATATTTATTTCCTTTATGAAGGAGGATCTTGATGAAACAGTCAGTGCTTGGAATTGCCACAGGATAAGGCCAACCCACGTGCTCCCAGTGGTGTTCCCAGTTTATATGGAGTGCAGAATTTCTTATATCCAGTTGATCAAACAAAACTGAGAATTTGCAGAGAAGACTGTATATTTAAAGACTACCCTTGTGGATGTATGGATGAGGATGTCTTTCAACTTTGTGTGGAACTGATGGCTGAACATAACCTTGTCATGACGAATGATGTTTATGAAATTACGGACTCTTACCTGAGACTTCGTCAACTGATTCTTCATGGACTGGAAATGGATGAATAGATCATAACCAAAATAATGTACAGTATTCACTGTATAGTCCATTTGAAATTTGCCTAATATTGCCATTTCATTTTTACCTCATGGTGTTGAATTACAGCCAGGCTTCTTTCTCTTCAAGTAACCTCGGACCAGTGGAGGAAATCTAATTTCAGTTACCATTACCATACTATACCTGCTTAACTGAGCATTTTTTTCATTCTTCTGGTAATTTTATTGTATGGTGTTGGGTTGGGTATTTTGTATGCTCTGTAATATTACGCTAGAAAAATGTTTAAATGTTTATTCATAAAGCGGCGTATGAAGTCCTCCTTAACAAAGAATATACTGTATTGGCAAAAACATACTTTAATTTGATATGATTATTTGCTTGAATTTATATTTATTATTTTGTCATTTGTAATGAGATGACTGAACATTATAGGCCTAGATGATGTTGAACTGACGTTTTACTCTAGTTTAATTTTAAAAACGAATATTTAAATAAGAGAAGAGGGTAATGTCTGTGTAAATATTTAAGTCTTACAGAAAGCTGCAAACATATCCATTCTTAGTTCCAGGACCGAGAGACAGATTCTGAACACACTTTGACCAAAGAGTATGTTTTCACATACATAATGCTTAACAAATAAAAAAGAATAGTGAGAATGGCCCCCTATACTGAAGTGTTATCCTTTCACATTGTAACTCACTCATCATCATATCCCTTATGAGAATTAACCATGTTTTAACCACGGTTTAACTAGTAAGTATGCGTTTTTAACTATAGTAAAACCATGCTTAATTTTCGTAAGTGTTCAAACAACGTCATATTTAGCTAATTTTCTTTTACAAAATGACCATATTTAAAAAGCATTGTCTACTAGCGTACCTGAATTTGAATCGACCTTTGTAGAGAGCATCAACTAATCTCTTGATAAGAGCAACGTGATCAACGGCGTAAGATTGGCCCTTTATCATACTGATACAAGGTAACACACTCAAGCTACGTGGTTGGATTTATTCACATTTTATTTGTTACAAGACGGTTTTTAATAGAATTCAAATCATTGTAATATACCTCGTCGCCGCAAGATGTAATCCACAGCTCTGTTGACGATAAAGTGTAAGGTGCCTAGTGTGCATTAACCGATGCATCACATGGCATCCAAGTGCTGACCGCGGACAGGCGCCATCAATTGGATGTGACAGAAAAACATGAAATGCGAGAACTAAACTCAAAAGTAAGAGAAATAAAGTCACAATTGTGAGATATAAAGTCGCAATTCTGAGAAACAAAGTGGCAATTCTGAGAAATAAAGTCGCAATTCTGAGATATAAAGTCAGAATTCTGAGATATAAAGTTGCAATTCTGAGAAATAAAGTCACATTTTGGAGAAATAAACTTGCAATTCTGATATATAAAGTCAGAATTCTAAGATATAAAGTTGCAATTCTGAGACATAAAGTCACATTTTTGAGAAATAAAGTCACAATTCTGAGATATAAAGTCGCAATAACCGTATTTATTTTTTCTCACTGGCGGAATCAAGCTTCCATATAGAAAGCGATTTGCTAGTTGTAACTTGTATTTCTATTCTGCGCTCACTATTGAGTTAGTTTAGGATCTGGGCTTATAAGACAATAGTGGCAACATTTATTTAAGGTGTTATCTTTCATATTTGTGTAGTTAAGCAGAAAAATATCTCGTTATGCTGCTGTAGAAAAATGTTATGTCAATGCTGCATAAAATCTCTCTAGACGTGAGTAATACAGACCCTTGCAAAATGAAGATAATACAAAACAAAGAGGTTGGTGTTCATTCTTGATTCTTCATTAATTATTGGTGAGGAACATAAAGTAAAACCCCTTAGTACTTTATGAATCACTACAAGTCTTTGTTAAGATTTTATGGTCTTGAAACAAAATTGAAAACTACGTAATATAGAAAGTAAAATAGCACAGTAAACATTCTTCTCCTGTTTGCTTTTAGACATAATGAAACGCTGGGATCAGAAATATCTTCTAGTTGCTTGAAAATTCAAAATACCTTCTTTCCTAAAAGAAAGAGAAGAATGGAGGCCACCAAATCTTTTACTTGTCCTCACTGTGGAAATGGATTTGGAAGTGAAGAGCAGCTTGTGAAGCACATACGAATCCACACCGGAGAAAAGCCTTTCACCTGCCCTCAGTGTGAAAAAGGTTTTGCAAACAAAAGAACACTTTCTGTCCACGTGAGAATTCACACTGGAGTGCGCCCGTACGCTTGTCCTGAGTGTGGAAAGAGTTTCACGCAAAAACATCATCTTGATAACCACATCAGAATTCACACCGGAGAAAAGCCATATGCATGTTCACAGTGTGGAAAGAATTTCACGCAGATACATCATCTTGATGACCACATGAGAATTCACACTACAGAGCGTCCATACACTTGTCGTCAGAGTGGAAAGAGTTTCACAAACAAAAGGAATTTTACGGATCACACTAGAGAAAAGCCATGCACGTGTCCTCAGTGTGGAAAAACTTTCACACAAAAAATTAATCTCAAAATTCACATGAGAATTCACACTGGAGAGCGTCCATACACGTGTCCTCAGTGTGAAGTAAGTTTCACACAAAAAAGTACTTTTAATACCCACATGAGAAGTCACACTGGGGTGCGCCCGTACGCATGTGTTGGCTGTGAAAAGAGTTTTACGAGAAAACAAAGTCTTACTATTCACATGAGAATTCACACTGGAGAGCGTCCATACTCATGTCCTGAGTGTAAAAAGTGTTTCACACAAAAAGGTAATCTGGAGTCGCACATGAGAATTCACTCTAAAGTGCGCTCATGACCATGTGTTAAGTGTTAAAGGGTGTTCATACGTCAGTGTTTAGGATTAATTTTACAGGTGTGAGTCTGGAAATGAGTGTTTTCTTAAATGCATGAAGTGTTTTCATATTATACGCTCACATATGTTATTTTCATATGAAGACCGTAAAGATGAGTTAATCACGGTTTTTATTGCAATAAAACATGTACTTCAAGCTTGTAATGTTTTTTTTCCATAGCTTAGTTAGCTTAGACAAGTTTAGCCTGTCAAGATGCAGCAGTGTTTTGTTAACAAGCCAGCGGAGAACTGGCTCTCCTGGCTGAGTCTGGTTTCTCCTAAGGTTTCTTTCGTTTATATACTTCAATCCTTTTTTTTGCCACTGTGTGCTTGCTCACTGGGAGCTCTGCTGACATCAGATTTAGAGCTTTATACTTGAATTTTGTTTTTATTGTACGAGTCAGACTAAAACCGCATAACTATTTTCCCCAGGAATGCTAACTGCAACCCATGACAAGATTGCAAATTCTCTTTTGACCTGTTGAGAATGTATCTCCAGCTCATCTGTAAGACTTGCAATAATACCATGAGAGCAGTTGTACAATGTATATGATGCCTATATACTGTATGTGTGTACATAGGTGTGTGTGTGTGTATGCATTAACTTTCCCCCTTACCTTTCTTTATTTCATATACTTTATAAGGTTCATCTTATTTTTTGTGTGTTGTTTTTTTCTTGGGTTTAGTTTTAATACAATTTACTTGAATTGAACTTCATTTATACAAGAGGGAAAATAAAAACTAAACTCTTTTTTTCTACCATTATTCCGTTTGAAACTATTTTGGTGGGTCTTGAGATTTTTCATCAGAGCCTGTTGACTGTAAGAGGTTCACAAACTTCACTGTCTAGACGTTGATGTACTCCTACATCCACATCTAAGAAATTATTTTGTAATGCGCAATTTAAAAAAGGATCGGTTTAAAAAGTTAATTGTTTTTGTTGTAGATTTGTTGAGAAATGATGGTGAAGTTTGATGTTTTTGGAGTGGATTCTTCAATGTGAAACGTTGATTAAATGTAGTTAAAATGTTGCACTTGTAAATTCAAAATTTAACTTGAATTTTCTTCAAGTACAGCACATTCAAAGCCTTTTATTTTCATGTAAAACAGTATTATATTAAAACAATACACCCAAATGCACAATAAATGGGTTCTTAATGACATGTTTCTGTTGGCAGACAACAAAAACCATGTAATAGTCAGTGAACTCAACCACTTAAAACTACACACCAGGAGTCACTTTTGTTGAACAGCTAAATCTGTCTGTGTTCATGTTTATGCGTCCAAACAGTCATCGCGTTTAAATCATAAATGCTCAAACAAGGTCAATAAGTGATTAGTTCTGGGAACACAGTTTGTACATGCGTATCTCAGTGCGGTCTAAACTGAATGTGCTCACTGAACAGAGTAGACAGAGAGAGGCGGTGCTGCACTGGGAAGGCAATAACTCGCTCTCGAGGGGCAGAAGTGAATCAGAATGTTTCGCTAATCGCCAAGGCTTATTCAGAAAGTAGCTAGATTTGTCACTAAAGGGGTTTGAAAGTCGCCAAGTTGGCAACACTGGTGTTCATTCTTGATTCTTCATTAATTATTGGTGAGGAACAAAGTAAAATCACTTAATACTGAACAAACGTCACATTGATTGAGTCCTCATCGAGTTGTACACTGTCCACCATTGTTTTACACCAACACACTGGACTACTTACAGTGAGCTACAAGAATGCTTTGTAAACAAACAAGGTGTTTTGTTTTGGATGCAAGACCGAACATAAGTCTTAATTTACTCATGACATCGAGTCTCTGAAGACGCTGTGGATTAGTTTTATTTCCAGGGTTCCCACACGTTCATCAACACCAAATTCAAGGACTTTCAAGGACTTTTTCAAGCACGTTTTGGCCAAATTTAAAACTGTGTTTTTGTGCCGTCGCCGGGCACTTTGGGAAAAGGATACCATTTTTTATGATTTCTCTCTTCACAAAGGGCCATTTCAGAAGTCTGTTAGCAAAGGGTACATGCAGTCACAGACATAAATAGACACCGCATTGAAGGCTTTGGCCTGTTGCTGTTATGGGTTCAACAATGCTGCCATATTGGAGAGGACAAGACATAAACAAAAGGGAGCTTCTTTGAATAAAAAGCACAATAACGTTTACATTTCACATCGGTTTTTTTAAGATTTACAGTCTACGTGGAGTATAAAAATGTCTTGTCTCGAGTTACTTATAATAGATAGTCAGACTTAGAAAATTGTTCGTTGTTTTGAGGAATTTAGAAAATTCACACTGGTCAATTAGTGATTTGGCTTATTTTTCATAGTAACTGTGGAGACATTCCAATGCAAGTATGGGATACTGTACAGTACAGGCACCCGCTTATGATAGAATAAAGGACTGAAGCGGAGACAAGTATCACACAGAAGGGGTTTCTTTTGCGAAGACAGCCGACTGGCTGAACATTATCCTGATTTTAACATGGCTACTTGCCTGAAGAGCAAATTATATAATGTATTATGTATTGATTTTAAATATTTTATTAAACCATTTCTAACAAATGCAAACCTACTACAGGGAAAACATTTTTACTTTTGGTTTTTAGGCAAGAAAAAAGTAAAAAAAAAGACAAACATTCAATTTGGTTTAATCATTTGTAAATATAATCTCATATATGTTATTATTATTGTACTTGTCAGAATGACAAGTACCTGGTAGTGTTACCAAAAGTACCGGTACTTCGGGTCCAAGTCGGTACCTAAAAATAAAAAAGTTGTCGGTACCTAATATTCATAAGACGCGGTAGCACCGACGTACCGGGTCAACCGGGTAGTGATGCTCTGTCTGACAGGTTGTCAGTCGGAAACTTTTTATAGACGCAACAAGACGTGATGAGCGGATAAGCGCGGCTCCGTCCACAAGAGATGCGCGCAGAAATACTTCAGATTAAAGTCATATCACGAAGAAAACAAACAGTTTCAGAGGAAGCATCCGGATTTAAGTTTAAACAAGTTCAAGTGGTAAGTTTCAAATTCTGTTCGCGTTTGCATTATGAATGTTGTATCATATGTTAAGTTAAAGGTTACGTTAAAATAAACGTCCCTGTTTGCGTGTTAATTTGTTAGCGCCAATGCTAATCCAGTCAAGTGTCCTGATTAACCATTTAATGCTTTTATAACTGTAATGGGGTAAAATAAATGAGAGGACAGGATGGGGTTTACAGTACCTATTTTATATTGGCCTATCTGAAATCTATGTGCTAGAAAACTAGCATACTAACTGCATGACTAGCAATGTGTATGTCTTGGATAGATACTGTAACTCTATTAGGTTTAAAAAGCCACATTTAAACTAAAGAAAAATATATCTGTTGCATTTATTATTTTAATATACAGTTACCTTAATGCAAGTAATCTTGTGTAAATGCAGTATAAAAACGGAGGTTTGTTTTAATATTGCATATGCATGTTTGTTCAGTCGGTTGACTTACTGAAGTTTATTCTATTTGTCTTATACAGCAGCAGACTGAGGAGGATGTGCATCAGCATCAGCAGAGAGCACACAACAGTTTCAGCAACAATTAACTGGTACTTCATGTATACAAAATGGCATTGCTTTCCATACATTTATATTAACAATGAGCTTTATTGATAAAATTGTGTTTCAATTAGCATGTACTGGTGTTTTGCTTTGGTACCGCTTTGGTAAAATTGGTACCGAGAACCGTGGAATTTTACTGGTATTGGTACAGGCTACTGAAATTTTGGTACCGTGACAACACTAGTACCTGGATGATTGTGCATTATTAGTTTTGATAATAAACAGATGAGAATGCCCTCAAGAAGCTTAATTCAAAGGGTTCTGCCCTTCAAAGGTAGTACAACATAGGTGAGTTCACTTCTGTTTGGAATTCGCCTTTCATTTGAATATTTTTATTTTCTATTTATTTATTTAGCATTCAATGTGACAAGTAATCAACGGTGACCTGAGGGCGCTATGTGCGCTCAATGTCATCTGTCAATCTGCGTAAATAGTGCTCTGGAAAGTTTGTACACTGCTCCGGGTGTACGTGTGTCCACTACTCTCTGGATGGGTTAAATGCAGAGGTCACATTTCGGGTATGGGTCACTATATCTGACTAATAGGTCACTTTCACTTTTTAAATAGTGCTCTGGAAAGTTTCAAGACATTATATAAAATAAATTGTAAATAAAAATATATGATATTACTGTATGATGATTATTATTACTGTTATATTCAAAATTAGGTACAAACCAGTTTTAAAAAGATACAGATCTCTGAGGCGTGCAGGAATACACCAGCATTCAAACATTTCGTTCCATCACTGCTGATATGGTGAACTTGATAAAAAATGACTGAGCGACTTCAGACACAGCGAGCTCAAATATCCAAACCTCCGCCCAAACACACAGCAAAAGTTCATTACTGCAACAGATGGGAGCATGTTTTGTTTTCACTAAACCAATGCTATCTAGCTAGCATTTCAGTGTTTCTTAACATCCTAAAAATGATTCAAACTCTTAAGGCACATTCACTGACAAGAATAATGATAACTAATGAAATTATTCTTGAAATGAACATAGCTGAAAAGAAACTTATTTAGCAGTGTGGTTTAATACAACATATGTTTGACTGTATACGATGATCTTAACCGTTTGCTTGATGCATAACCTGCTGGTGTACCCCACATCTTAACTTTGATGAACCATATTTTTAATATAGCTCAAGCATCGTTGAATTTGCACTTCTCTGGCATTGAGCGAGTTAAATAACTCCACGCCTCTGACTGATTTATGCAGTACTGCACATGATCACGATCCGTCCCCTCAAAGCCTCTTTTTTAAGTTCTTCCTGCTTTCCCCCAGATCAGCAACGTTTTTTTGTTCTGGCTTCAGCAACACTAACCAATATTTTTAACAGTGCTGCAACTAACATAATCTAGTTTGTTTAATTTAAGCACTTTCAAGTACCTATGTCTGTTTTCAAATACGTTCCAGTCCTTGAATTCATATGTCAGAAATTCAAATACTTTCAAGCACTTTCAAGAAGAGTGGCAACCCTGAACAAAGCTTGTTACACAAATATAGTAAATGTTTATGAGGCACTTACAAGCACTCACATAAGGCTTATTAAAATCTCACAAATTTTATTATATATCTAAATTCATTGCAAAAATGGCATGGCAAAGCAAGAAAAGACAACAGCATGTGTATATGAAAGTCTCCAAACAACAAACAGTTAAAAAAAAGTTGTTTACATATTCAACAATATGTCAAATTACAAGTCAGAAAACAATGCAATTTGAAAAATATGGAAATGTTTAAAGATAGAAAAAGATGGAAATGTTTAATGATATTGAAATCTACACTATATATGTCAAGTTTTGGTTATATGTGGTATTTCTAAGTGATGAGTGCCTTTACAAGACTCCAAGCAGCTTGAGAGCCACAGAGATGGAGAGAATTATGACTCCAAACACCCCGATGTATCCATATGCACCACGCATTCTCTTAGCGGGGTCTGACACAGAGAAAGACAACACTGATGATGAGAAACAGCCTCAAACGCTTTAAAGAATAATCTGAACCTTGGTTTTCTCATTAAGATCACAAAACAAAGATATAAACATATATATATATCGGTAGTTTCACACTTTGCACATTTAAGCAATTTTACAATGGCTTTGAATGTGGCTTATTCAATTAACAACAATTTTTATCTAAACCATCTAATGTTTAAAAAAGTTTTACAGTGTTTACTTCTTTACTGTACAATTACTGTATGTATTGCTGTTTTTGCACTGACTCTGAACTCATTTGTTATTAATAATGTAATCTACTGGTTTGTATCACTTCGAAAAAAGAGGAAATAATCTAAATGAGGGGGAATTACTGTTGCCACATGGTTATAAAGATACAAACAATTTTTAGTGGTGACACATGCTTTAACTGTGACAGTATAACATTCATTATACAGTTATATTGATTTGCGTATACTCGCACAAAACTTTAAAAAGCTAAAGTATTCAATGTGTACAAAAGAACTTACCGCCTGTATAGTAACCCCAGGCATAAGAAAACCTGCTTGTCACCCAGATGACCCCTAACACAGAGGCAACAACCTGACGTGGGAGATTAAAGTTCAAGTTATATAGATGTGAAGTGGGACAAAGGGTATTTATGAATAAGTATGGTATAGAATAATTTTTACATAAAATTACTAGCCCATATCTTTAAAGGAATTGTTAACCGAAAAACAATTCAGTCACTTTATGGTCATCTACCTACATACCATTCAAAGCCTGTACGCTTTTTTCTTTTTATCAGCGATGTTATAGGCATACTTTTAATTTATGATGACCACACACTTGCATGCAGGTGTTTAAATGTCATATGTAAATATCTCATTGTAAAAAAGCATACTTTTGTGTAAAAAGTATAAACTGTGTAAACTGTTTTACAAAAAATCTTTAAAAAAATCACATTGAGTAAAATAATAAATAACACCATAGGATGGACAAAAATATTATGAATCATTATACTATTATACAATTTCTGATGTTACAGAATCAACGTATTATAAATGTCTTAATGTAAAACGAGGGTAAGAAGTACTCACAGGATACTCCAATGCAGCGATGGTCTGGAACACAAGCCACTGTGGATACACCTCGAGCGTGTTCTGATGGGCTCTTTGGATACAGTTGAATATTTGCTCCTTATCGCTGTACATGGTGGGATACTAAACACAACATGCGAGCAAACAACACACAGTAATAAAGCATGCGCCTTAAAACCATCCAAAATTGTAACATTATGCACTGCATGTAAAGATTTACAGCACCTTTACGCCAAATTTCTTCCTCGCACCACCAACTTTAAACCCGAGATACGTCAACATGACAAAACTATACATATACACAAAAATTGCATAGCCAAAGTTAGCCGGGAGCACGTTCTCAACCACCATTTTGAAATGCACCGATTAGGATCTATCTTCCGTCTAAATCCAGCACAGGATATTCTTCTTTTATCTGTAGGGAAAAATGCAAAATCATGCAGCTCACGCACGGACACTTATTTGTGTAGAAGGGTGTTTACTGGTGACCAGAGTGAAATCTCGCGATAACAACGTTATGTAAGCTCGTTATCTCTCGAGTCTACTGTTTATCTACCGACACATTCGTTCACTTGGTATTATCTAACAAATGTTTAAATAAGCAAATAAAGTGGTAAATATGTTTAAATGCATTGGTTACATTAAACGTGGGTGTCGAGTAAGAATAAAGCGATTCGGTAAAATTACTGAATGAAATGAATAAACATGATTAAATCACATTGATGGGAGGGAGAACTTTCTTTGTTTAGTTGTGCACATGAAACAACCAAGGTCATTCACATGAAAATAGATTTTATAATATATATATATATATATATATATATGTATGTTTTAAAACAAACGTTTTTTTATGCTGTCGGACTGTTCTTTTTGTTCATATGAGGAATGACGTCAGCAGTTTTTTTATTTAACAGGCTGCGCCTGCGCAGGATACGGCGGCTACAATATTCGTGAGACGCACAGGTTTGCTTCAGATCGCTGTTGATCATACAAAACTCATATTTGAGAAGCCATCTCATACCTAACTGAATCTTTTCAAGCACATAAACATCCCTTTCGGTGGAAAGGAGTGTATTTTGAAATAAATTGGTTTCTGGTTCAAATTCGTTCGAGGACTGTCGAGCGTTTCCCCTCATATTACATCACTTTGATACAGTTGGATCAAGTCAGTGACGGTAAGTTACTTGTTAATGTTATTTATTTATTGAACGGTAAATTAACTGTCTGAAATTAATTTAATCAGTTGTCTTTTTCTCTAAAGCGAAAATTAGCGAACAGTGAGAAAAGCTCTGGAAACTTGTGAAATTAACACCAAATATTGAAAAGTTAACATTTTAATATCAGAATTTAGAATACGTTATTTGACCTTTGGGTGATTTGATAGCTTTGGTTAGTTATTGCTTTGTTAACTGTTGTTATGTGGAATGTTCTAGAGACGCTCGTGTAACTAATTTGACGAGAGGAGGCGGGGTCTCCGTTACGTCAGCTGACCTACTTCTAATTCCAGCACGTTCTCAATAATAGCTCATATCTATTTGTTACATTTGTACCAACATTTTGTTTAATAATAATAAAAGGAAGAAATATGCTCTACTACTGTTCATAATTGTTTTCTTATGTTTTTGTCCTCTTTGTTATTTGTGTTTAAAATAATTATATTTCAATAACAAAAACAACAATCTTGGTTATCTTTGTACCAGTGTTTGTTGTTTAATATTTTTTGTTTGCTGTGTTTTATGTAGGTTTGATCATGAAGGAGGAGGGCAGCCCCAGTGTGAAACACATCTTTGATCAGAAATCTCCATGGCTGGCAGCTCCTCTTGCTCCAGCAGCAGTAGCAGTGACGGCTCCGCCTCCAGCAGCAGAGGGAGCCATTCCTCCCGCAGGTCACGGGGGTCATCACGGGGGCGCCGCAGATCACGTTCCTCCACGTCCTCTTCCTCACGCTCCCGTTCTCGCTCTCACCCACGCTGTCACCGGGTTTCCAGCCACTCATGCTGCCACCACCGCCACTATTCTCCCCCACGCCTTTACCGTGCTCACTCCCGCTCCTACAGCCCGTCCCCAGAACGATCATCTGGTCGCAGACGCTATCGACAGCGCAGTCGCTCTCCAAGTCCCTACGGCTACTCCCGACGGTCATCCTGCTCTCCTGTCCATTGGTGGGGTGGTAGGTTTGTGGGGAGGTATCGGTGCCGGTTTTCCCCCTCTCCTGACAGGTACAGATCTCACAGGAGCCGGTCCCGGAGCCAGGAACGCACTGCCATCCGTCTCAGTCATGCAGGTAAGACTTCAGAGATGCAGAAACGGTGCACTCAGATGTGAAAGTTCTGTCATTGTTTTCTGACCTTCATATTTTTTTCATTTAATTTCTTAAGAATCGTTACCATGGCCAATTATGGTAGTTTACTAATTGGTGTTTTAATACCACAGAGAAAAAGTATCTATTGGATATTGCCAAAACGAATGCTGCAAGGATTCTGGGAGTGCAAAACTTAGAGCTGCCAGCGAGCTTGAAAGAGTTGGAGGAGCAGGAGGAGAAGAGATCTTCAGTTCAAGAGAAAAGGTTCAGAGATGACCCAGCACAGGTGAGACTCGCGCACACACACCTGTCTCCTCAGACGTGAATGATTTTGCCTGACGGATTTAATGGAATGATGAACAACTCCTATCCAGATTAGGTAACAGTACACACTGAAGAGTATGTACTACTGTGTGTTGGAGAGAGTGAGTGTGTATGTATACACGTGTGTGTGTTCTCTCACTGTGACGAGGAGCGGCCTTAGCTTCATTTCTTGTGTTTGTATCGTTTCTGTTCCTGTAGAGCCGAACTCCTTCACCCTTTGGACAAAGAGGGAAAAAGGGGGTGGTCACATGACTTGAAAGACACCAACTTTAAGTCTTAAATGCACAACTGCAAAGGTTAAGTAAATGCGATGTCAGCGGTAGAATTGTATTGAAAAACGGACAAAACACTTTTAACAGTAATATAAACGCACGTGTCTGATTCATCTCACTTCTCAGCCCCTTCCACACAACAACTGTTAGAATGGCAGAACATGTTTGCTGATGGTTGAACTGGTTTGTATTATCATTTACCAGAGTTTTCCTCTGTTCAGTGTTTGTGAAGACCAGAGAGAGCTTACTCCACTCATGATGGATGGGGTTTGGAAACACAATTTCTTTATTTCGCTCAGCCAAGTTTTTTCCCCCTTTTTTGCTTTGTTCAGACAGGCAGCAGAAATCTGATTATTTTGGCACATCAAACTTATGTGGTTTGAAATCATTTCAGTCGAAAAGGTCTAATAGGATTAAAATAAATTTTCCCTAATTTGGGTTGTGCTTTTCTGCTTTGTGTGGTTTTACCGAACAGTGAAAACCTTAAGGTTAGACTATAAAGAAAAATCTAAGTTGGGTCCGGTGCAGTGTGAACAAAGCTTTTCTGAATTTTCTCTTGTGACACATACTGTACTTGTAGTCTCAGCAAATGTTTAAAACCTGAACTGTATTTGAGTTTTGATGTCCTTTTACACTCATTAGCAGGTCAGAATTAGTAATACACATGCTAGACTCTCTTCAGTATGTATCTCGATTACAGGCTGAGGGCAGTTTAACTTAAAGCTGAGACAATGTGCTAGCAAGTAGGTTTACATAAAATTGACAGTGTTGTTAATATCACCATTTTCCTCCTTTTCTTCTAGGTAAACCATGATGATGATGATGATGATGATAGTGGTGAAGGGACTTCTCACACATCACCCAAAACAAAGCCAATTATCTTCAGCATCAATGTAAGTTGTTTAGAACATTAGTCAAACATAATGAATGTATAGATATACTAAAAAATGAATATACTAAAAGTATATATTACCTCGTTGTGTTCACAGAATACTGTCACTAAACCTTCAAACAGTCCAACGCTCCATGACAGTAAGGTAACATCAAGAGCTGACAGTGTGGCTGACAGGAAGCCGTATGGCCAGTGGATCCCCATCTGCAAATCATCTAAAAGCAAACACTGAAAGCCAATGGAACAGTGGTGTTAAAAGACTGTAAATATTGTACATAGTTTGTGTAGTCATCACTGGGGTGTGGGGAGGGAATGGGAAGAAACGGTGAATTCATGATAAATGTTTTCTTTCAGATATAAAGTGGGTTTTGTTGGAAGAAGGCAACAGGATGTCAAACAGGTGGGAAATTGTGTAAATATTGTGTTGTTTTGGGGTTTGCGCTGTGGATATTCTAAATAAAGAACACAAAAATAATCTTGGGTGTGTTACTCTTCATTGTGGCTGTGTACCAACGTTTCCCTGAGGTTATCATGATTTCCAGTTTAGTGGCTTTTAGTAAATGCAGAGGGGTACAATACAAGTATACTTAAATTTGATCTCTCATTAATTCTTGATGAAAACTACTTTTTAAATTGCAACATTTGTGCCATCACAAGATTAGGTATAGAATTCAGAAGCTTGAACAATATCAGCAAGTTTGAGGGGTTTCAATCGATGCGTTTTTTTTTAAAGCATGTGAATCTCATGAAACCTTGAAGTAAACATTTAACATTTAAAAAAATATTATAATGGTAATAAAAACGACAAGCAAATCAGTGTAACAATTTGAATGTAATATGTTATAGCACAACATTTGAGGGTTTTCAATACATTTTTTAAAAAGTGGGTGAATCTCGTGAACCTTAAAGTAAAACATTTTACGTTTGAAAATATTATCATTATGGCAATAAAAACCATTAAATTTGAGTGTAATGTGAAAATAATACATTTAAATGTTTTTTACATGCATTGTTAAATGCAAAACTCCAGTTGCCACAAACCCCACTGAAATAATTTTGATTATGTAGGAGGGTTTCCAAAGGTTTTTCAATTTAGAGCTGGGCTTTAGGGTCTGAACTCTTGGTGGCGCTGTTGCACTGTGTTTTTCAGACTGGCAAACAGCAATGTATTACAAGCTTGTGTACAACATATTAAACTTTTACAAGTTACTACAAACCAGATTTACAAGCTTGACATTTTATACGTTTAGAAAAATGAATATAAATAAAATAGAATATGAAATGTATTAGCCTGCTGGCTGTTTTAAAAACCACACACTAGATGAGTTAATCTCTCAGCCGCTGCAATGAAAAATCACCTAATTCTGCTGCTTGGTGTGATGTGCCAACATGCTGTTTTAAGACTAAAGAATATTTCTTCTCATCTCAGTAACGACACCTCGCTCATTCTTGTCCATGTGCTTCTCTCGGGCGTTTGGTGGTTTTAATGAATAATTTGAGTCTAATAAACAGCTGTGTAATAAGACCACTATACATGATCTAGTCGTTGTATTGAGCATGATATGCTGTCTACAGAGGTTGGTTTGGCTTGGGCTCAAGTAAAGGTCTTTGTTTACGCTCCAATAGTCTTTTTTTCTCTGTTTTTAGCATCTATTCAGAGCTCGTGCCAAAACGTCTGTTGTTGTTCTGCTGCTGCGCTTTCTAACATGTTCACTCTTGACATGACCCAGTATCACTTCTTGGAATACTTGGTGATATTTCTGGAATAATGATAATTAAAGAGGGTGGGAAATAATACAATCAGTTAGATTTAAGCATACTATCAACTATTAGATGTAAGGTTCAATCAAAAACTAAGATTTGTAATCATTTACTAACCATTTTATTTGTGGAACAGCTATAAGGCAGAATGTTAGGAAGTGAAAGTTTCAGTTATCATTTTTCCATGAAATCACAACATTTTGCCAAGTTAGTCTTACGGGGTTGAATTTTAATTTAACTATCCCTATATATATATGTACAGTATATGTGTGTGTATATTCTTGAAAATATGAGCATAAACGATATTTCAAGTTGTGTATGGGTACCATTCACATGAAATGTGTAAAAAGGGATAGTTAACCTCAAAATGAAAATTCCACTAATGATACACAATCTTGACAATGAAGATTTACTGTCTTTTCTCCACCCTAATGCAGTCACATGTATAAAAAGAATGGGAAACATTTCATAATCTCACTGGCAGTAATGATGTTGTCTGTGTTGTGCAACCTATACCACAGATTCCGATGAAGCTTGTTTTTGTAGCACAGGCAGAGATGTTATCATTCTGAAGGATCTTTGTCTTTGTTATTGCTGTGGTGATAAGATCGCTCAGACGTTCACTGATGTTTGTAGGTGTATTTCTGTAACACCCATTTTTGATTTATAGATTTAAATAAATGGAGATTTTAAAATGATTTTCTGTAGTATTCAACATTATGCTGCTGAAAGCTTAACTGATTCCGGTTCAAACCGGACAAAAGAAGATATTTCGAAGAATGTTGTGAAACCGAACAGCGACGGTACCCATTCACTTACGTTGGTTTTGTGTCCATACAATAGCATCGTTCAACGTTCTTCAAAATATCTTCTTTTGTGTTCTGAAGAAGAAAGACAGTCATACAGGTTTAAAATGACAAGAGGGAGTGTGAATGGTGACTTTTGATGAATTTTCATTTGTGGGTGAACTATCCTTTTAAGACTTTCATTACTAACCCTGTAGAATCTCTGGGCCTACATCATATTCTGAAATGACGCAATTTAAGTTTATTCACATCAGTACTGTGATTATTGATCCAACAGCTGTTCCTGATCTCAGATCAGATATCCTCGCCTGGCCTGAGGGTTGGCCACCGCATTTACACATAACACCTGGTATATGGAGAGGTCTACACTAATATCAAAAGGGCACGCACACAGATGAGTGCAGGTCTCTTTTCTATTCACACACATTTTCCAGAACCCATCTTAATGCTCCAGCTGTTGGGAGACACCACATGCCCGCGTCTGGAGAGCCTGGCACAGCCACAGAGAAATCCTGAAGACTAAAAAAAGAAATCCAAAGTGAAAAAAAAACATGTGATAAAGAAAGACATTGTTTGCCACACACAAGATGTCTTTTCATTACAGCTTGAGAAAATTGGCACATGTAACCGCTCACAGGCAAATATCTATTTGATGTTTAATTTGATGTCTGATATTGCTCCGAATGCCAAGCGGTGGTTTGAGCTCATCACATGACGATAATCTTGCAGCGTCTATGTCTAGATTTTTTCCTAAACGTTCATTGTTAACACAAAACTTTAGGCACAATTAAAATACAGCAGGCTATGTCAATCCTCAAGATGCAGACATAATCGTTATATCTA
Source organism: Triplophysa rosa (assembly GCF_024868665.1). Lineage (NCBI taxonomy): Eukaryota > Metazoa > Chordata > Actinopteri > Cypriniformes > Nemacheilidae > Triplophysa > Triplophysa rosa. Next base: position 24,707,573 of record NC_079898.1, on the reverse strand, counting down.
TCTATTTGACTATAAACAATTATTACACTGATCCTTTAAATCAAATTTGTTTGGTGCTATACTATTCCTATATTTTATTATTTAACTTAACATAAAATCTTTCCATCCAAAAACAAACATTTATTCACCCCACGTGGTACGAAATCTGTATATGAGTCTTCTGTGAAACACAAAAGATATTTCGAGAAATGTCTCTGTAGTTTTGTGATCATACAATGGAAATCAATGGGGTTCAATGTTGTTTGGTTATCAACGTTCTTCAAAATATCTTTTCATGTGTTCTGTAGAAGAAAGTCAAGAACATCAAAATACATTTCAAAGTTTTTTTTTGTCGGCCTTGATGTCTAAACCCAGAGAGCCAAATTATTACTGATACAATCTTTGGTTTTCTTTTTGTTCCTCAACAGAACGTTCTTCTGCAAGTAACCAGGTTTGAGATATTGTTTCAATTATTTGTAAGGCCACTGGGATTGGAAACAAGCATTAGTCGGATGCGATGTGTCTGTGGCAGATGTTTGTCACTCTTCGCTAACCAGTAAAAACACCCAGAGCAGTAGTTTATTCATGACTACAGCAGTTATGGATTGTGGCGTGTGTATTTGAGGAAAAACTGTTGAATGGCATTCCTTCTCAACTTGTGCTCTCAATGGAAGCATTCTTTCTCTTTTATTTGCAAAAAGGGCTTTTGGGTTTAGTCCGTATGAAGAATCGGCACACAAGAGCTCGACTCGAGCGGCTCCAATATCAAAGATATATATATATATAGTTTGATTTGCATGGTCTCTTTTGCTTAATGACCCACAGGTGCTCACAGGTAATGTACCCACTGTGGTACAGTTTCCCATTAGAGATTATTAAACGCATAGAGTGAGCTGTAAAAAATAGACCATAAAGTTACTTTTGTAAACTTTCCTGTAGCTCAGTGGTTAGAGCATGGCCTTAGCAACGCCAAGGTCATGGGTACGATCCCAGGGATTGCACATACTTAGAAACAAATGTGTAGTATAATGCAATTTAAGTCGTTTTGGATAAAAGAGTCTGCCAAATGTAAAAGTAAACTTCCTTTAAATGACCTGAATGTAAAATGATAAACCATTTACTCGTCTACACCACACTTGAAAGTTGTTTCATAAGAGATTTGTTCCCAAGCAGAGATAAATTACATCTAGAAGATCTAGAATGATCTCTGATCTACTTTGAAGTCGGCTCAGGTCACAATGTCTCTTGTCTCGACGCTTGAGGGCAACAAGACCTGGCGGCCGATGATGAAGATACGGAATAACACATTTTCCCAACACAATAATTCTGCCAGAAGATAAATGATCACGTTTAATTATCATGCTCATTTTTTTTCTTGCTTAATTACGGTCTCTTACCCACACACATAAGGAAATTTCAATGCATTTTTTCTGTTTTTTGGTGCAGAACACACCTAATTTGCTTAAACAAGCCCAAACCATTATCACTAAAACTACAGGAGCAACTTCATAGCTGTGCAATATAAAATCCACCATGTTTATAGTAAGAAAAAACATCCGTCATATAAAGTTAAATCACAAAGTACAATGAATTGTGGTATGAAATTGTTTTTACTGAACTACTAGTCAACTACTGTGGAAACAATGAATTTACACACAAAAGCAAAAACACTGACAGAAAATGTCCACTTTAGCAGGTAAAAGTATTCATATCAATAATAAAGCTTTCAATGATAGCATAAGAAAAAAAAAGAATTTAAATGTACACCTCTTCCATGAGTTTGTCCACCACAGAGAAGAGAGAGACTTTATAATTTCACACGAAGATAAAAACATTTGTGTATGACTTCTGTATGGTTGCTTGGCAGATGGAAAAGTGACATTCATAGCAACAGTTTCCATGGTTACACGGCTGTTCCTCTCTCCAGGTTCTGTTTGATCTCTGCTGTGTATTTACCGTAGAACCGCTCGGCCTTCTTGTTGAACTTGGCATTCCTCTCGTTGATATAATCGATGTCGGAATCATCGTTGTAGGCTCGGCGACGACTGTATTTTGAGCGCTTTTCAATCCTAAACACAACACACACACACACACACACACACACACACACACGCACACACACACACACACACACACACACACACACACACACACACACACACACACGCACGCACGCACGCACGCACGCACACACACACACGCACACACACACATGTAAGAACATGTTTCTGCACACCAAGACTTTACTCTTAAGAATCCTCTTATATATATTTTAAGCCTTTGACAACATCCAATGATTTGATATTTAGGTCTTTGTGCTGCAATGGCCTAAAAAGATCAAGCATTAATGTCAAAATACTGCAAGCAGAAAAACTGTAAAAATCAAGTTCACATGAATCTAGAAATTGTTTGTCACACTGTTTTCCACAAAAGTAGCAAAATGAAGATTGATCCAGAACTCTGCATTTCTAGGTCTCTAATATAAGGCAGATCTGTGACATTGCATGTTCAACTGTATGAAAGTATGAAAGACTGTCATAAAAACTAATGAAACAACCGTGTAATTTAATTGCTGTGAAAATCATGATATTCCCAATGTTAATTTGCAGCAAAATCAGAGAATACAGAGCAAATATCTATTGGCCTAGCTCCCTTTAAAGCCATTCATTTGCTACAGCAGATTTTTGATACTGTAACAATGTCAGTTTTTAAACTCCATCAAAGAGATTCTGAAACTCCTAAACATCCCTCCCTCCCACGCAAACACAGACGTTTCTTCAAACATCTTCAAAGTGTGTGTGTGCGTCATGATCTGGCAGCCGTGACCCTGTCTAATGTCTCTCAGAAGCTAAAAGCAACTCCTCCGCATCAGAAGAATGCCATCTCACACATAAACAAATCCTCTTCAACACGCAGGCACGCAACAGCGCAAACACATCTGGACCGAGAAACACACACGCACAAGGCCCAGATCTCAAACAAACAGACCGTGCGAAAGCATTTCATATTCTGATGGAGAACGACAGAGGTGTGAAAGAAAAGACAATGATAGACATGTTAATAAACACACAGTGTCAGAACCTGTTGGTCAGGTGCTTCTGATGTGTAAAAGGTCTGATGCTTAACTCAAGTGGTGGAGAGTTCAGAAATCTTACAGATGCCCTAAATGTAAACACACACACACTTACTGTTTCTCGACGTCCTCCACCATACGGTCGATGCTCACTTTAGAAGGGACGTGAGTGCCGTGAATCAGACTATTTGGTGTCGGATGGAAATCTTCACCACTGAAAGCAGATAGATAAGAGATGTATAAATCAAACCGGTTAAGATCAGACATGCTATCTTCGGACATATTAACATTAAAGGGCTAGTCCACGCAAAAATGACAATGGGTTGTCCTGAGTGCTGTAAGGGTTCGACTTTGATTACTGAAGTCCAACCTCACTGACTTTCATTATATGAAAAGCACATTTTGTGTTCCGCAGGAGGAGGAAAGTCATACGGGTTTGGAATTACATAACCACTTCTTACTTCAAAGAGACCTTTATTAAGCGTAGAAAAATGTGCATTCAGTTTAGATACTTGACTTTTTAAAATGTTAATAATTTCCATGCTTTTTCCAGGTATTGTAATTACCATGTTAAAATTCCCTGATATTTTTCCACTGCAGCAACAATCCTGCAACCATAATGAATTTAAACCTTCCAATTCAAAGAGTCAGTGAAGGATAATGAATATCTTACCACTCTTCTCTCTGTTTCTCATAGTTGTCCATATCAGGCTTGATCTGCTTTGTCAGTCTCTGGTACTGTCTCAACTGGGCCTCAGCGTACCCTACACACACACACACACACAGATGAATAAACACACATCAAGCAGTGGGGGTCCGGCAAGGGAAAAGAGCTCTTCAAGGGAGAAGCAGAAGAAAATGATAATAATGACCAGAACCGAAGCTAAACAGGCGTGAAACACAAGCCCTGCATGTTTTCAGTTTCACATCTTTAATGTCACACATGGCCGCCACATTCCCTCTTACTCTCAGAAAGCAGACGATCAATCAGGCTGCTCATTAACATTAACAATGAGTCTTTCATATTTGAAAATAGAGGTGGACGGTAGATCAAAAATCTGAAGGTACGTACAGTTTTCAAATAGAATAAAAAAAGTTTCAATAACCATGTGTTAATATCTTTATTTGGATAATCCAGAAATGTAAGAACAATTATTTTATTAATTAAAAAAGAATGATTATTTTATCATTGTATCATATCATTAATTAATCCTTTTATTATGGATTGTCACAAAGGAAAAGGTACAAATATATTAAAAGAAATAATCTGACATTGAAACCGATTCATGATTTAACACGAACATTAAACACTTAAGTTAAAAACAAATGAACAGCACATAATTATCATCACTGTCACTTTCAGCCAAACAAAATCAGCCAAGCAGTTCCTACCCGAGAATCCTGGATCAGGGTTCCTCTTCTTTTTCTTCCTTGCCCATCTCTCAGCATCTTCAGCACTAATCTCCAGGAGCTTCACACGGTCATAGTCCTCCCCACGCTCTGCACATTCCTGACACACACACACACACACTGCCTTTACACACTTCTAATAGCCTGCTCTCTTAAACTGACGTTTAAAAACCAAGGCTGTGTAAATTCTATAAACGGAATGTATAGAAAAAAAAGTATTGAAGTATTGAGTGAGTATTTTCTGAGCTAAGAGTCAAATCAAACATAGCTCAGGTGCTGTACCTTCTTCTTCTGGTCCACCGTGAGCTCATACTCCAGACGAGCTTTCTTGGCCTCCCAGTTAGATGGCAGCTTCAGTCTCTTGTCCTCCTCCACCACCTCCTGATGGTTCAGCTTACGAGCCTCATTCTACAAACACATATCATATTGATTATAGTTGGGCTATTTGACTGCACTTTTATATACTGTACTTTTTATTTGCCCTAAGGTTTCATGAAGAGTCTATCATTCTCGCTTTCTAAACGTATGTCATCATCACATAATTTTTTATTCCATTTCACACAAGCATGAAAGTGAGTACAATGTATGTTTTAAGTTTATGAACATTTGAGAGAAACTGACAGTTAGTGATCAAACTCGAGATAAAAATCACTAATTCAAATGATTTAATAATTCCACTCTTTAATCATGAATGTCACTCTCTAAACTGCACTTAGTATTTCTAACCCGATGGGACACACTTAGCAAGTGCAAACATATAACGTTAATTAATGTGGTGTTTCTAATTATGTGATAAAAAGCAGTTTTACAAAATAAATAACTCTGGATTTTCACCAATAAACTGTGTAACACTACATTTTACTACGAAATGATATGTAATATCTAATTATATAGTCAAGTCAGATTTATTTTTATAGTGCTTTATTTGTATTGTATCAAAGCAGCTGTACCCAAAAAAGCACAACCAAAAGAAAAACACATGTTAGCCAAACATAGAATAAATAGATATAACCTTAAAATGTAGTTGTATATCTTACACTGGAAAGCTTTCCGCAACATCTCGCGAGACCTGAGCAAAACCAGCTCGGAAGCGGTATTCAAGATAGTGTGGGTTTAGTGTGCGCTAATAAGGGCACTGCACTTTGGCGTTTTTAAGACATAGGACATACTTGCGATCTTACTTCCTGTCGCGTGCACGCGCTCTCAGTGGTCAAGACCCCAAGTGGAGGTATTTGGACGCAGCCTTAATGCAAATTTGATTGTTTTACCCTTTTAAAATGAAGCTCTCTGAACTTTCTGAGCCTCTCCTCTCTCTTCTGTCCCGTTGGAGCCTCAGTAACCTCCTCTTCACCGCTGGCAGCAACAACCTGCACAAACAAATCACAACATCTCATTTAAAAGGTCACAGACAAAATATAACAAAACATAAGATGCTCAAATGCTCAGTTGACCCTGATCTGAACAATGGGTCATACATTATTTAAATGAGTGACACAACACTTTTTGTGATGAGGTATTGTGTGATGAGGTAACGTAATAGTTACAGAAGCTGTTCATAAGCATTAACTTAGCACCGTTAGCCGTGAGAATAAGAATAACGTTTATAAAGCATTCACGCTTACTGTTGCTCTAAATTTGTCATTTCACAAATAATAATGATTGAATCAATAAATGAAATTGCAAGTTTAGTTCATAGTTAAAGTATATTTCATCTCGCGTGTTTGTTTACCTCTGTCCCAGACGCCATGTTCTCTTTCTGAAATAGGAAGTGCGTCACGGATTTCAGACCGGAGGAAATTAAATGACCTAATAAGGAGTTCCTATCTCTTTGGTTCCTTGTCATGATAGCAAACGTTGAACGGTTATCATTTATTAACACAAATAAATAAATTAAGAAGACAATAAAAGTAAGAGATACACAAAAGGACAAACCAGGATGATATTATTGTTTATTTTATGAAAATAAATACCATATAGTGACAAAAACACAAAAATCAATATACAATTTTAATTTAAAAGAAACAATATACACGAAGAACAATGAAAATTAGAAAAATAATGATTAATTTCCCAGTATAATATGTGGTGCCAGCTGCTGCTATGTGCTGTACAGCAAATTGTCTAGAAGTCCTGTCACGTGCTAAACTTCCTCAATCTTTTGGTCATTTTTACCAAACACCAAACAAAGAATATTGACTGATAGTAGTGCAATGAAATTAGCCCCAAAAGTTAATTTCAGACGAATGTATCAGAGATTTAAAAACAAGGTCTTGAAAACATTCTGGGAAAATATTACTTCAATGTACTACTTTAAAATCCGCGTATCGATCTGAACATGCAGCAATATGAACGTGAGGAAAACTTTTTCGAGTTGATGGCTAACAGAGTGAATGAAGTTCACTGAAAAACAATAAATCTCAGTTCATCTGTGATGTGCCACTAACAGGAAGTCTGTCCACAGCTCATACAGTCTGAGTCTGTATAATTAAGTTCTATTTAGGAGGATGTAATGAACTTGAGTTTACAGTTTAAGATTAAAGAAAACTCCAGATCAGAAGCCACACGAATGAACTGATGTGCTTCTGCAAACCAGATGGAATGAAAAGCCAAAGCACCTGGCTTCAGCTTTATCAGACATGACATCAGTGAGCTACAGAGATTTTTATGCTATAGTTAGCAGTGGCGCAAAAATGGGGTATGCAGTATAAGCGGTGCATAGGGGCGCCCCACAAGGGGGGGGCGCCATTGTGCCAATATATATACTTTTTTTTTAAAAATAAAACGTTATAAATAATAAAAAAATATAACGAAAAAGTCATTATCTAAAACGTTTTAGTTTCACTTTTGTCTAGCATTTTAAACGAGTTCAATAAATATATATTTTATTTAATCAAGTTATTATGTCAACCAATCACTCCTTGACAGTCAAATGACCAAATGGATCGAGCAAAGAAACTTCCCAAAGCGCAGAACAGAACATGAAAAACAAGTTGACAAGTAAAACCAATGTCCAAGTGGATAAATATCGATTATCATTTCATCACTGTAGATCTTTAAGTTATTTAACGTTGCCTGATAGGTAGTTCATATCATAATACAATATCAGTTCACCTCTAGGCCTACATATTTGTACCTTTTGTACCTTTATAATTACTTTCGGGAGAGTCTGAGACGGCTGTTAAGTCTCCCACTATCACGCATATGAGCTAGTTATCGGGTTCTTCATTAAACGTCGGACGTGTTTTCCCCATATGACGACGCGAGCTGCAAACAGCGCGCAACACAGAGCACCGGAGAGATTGCGTGAGAACAGTGAAACAACGTAATGATTGATGACAGAGACGAGAGCGCAAAAGAACGTTTGTTAATAAAAAATAATTTCTGCGTTCAATGTAAGTGTGTTTGTGTTTGTTTTACTTTAATGATATGTTTTCATAAAACGTGAACCACAAACTAAAAATGTTTTAAAGCAAGGGGAATTTTTTGTTATTTATTTGCGTTATAAGGTCTTTTATCTATCTTATTTAGTTTTTCAATAATATTTTAATTATAAATGCACCGTAAAGGTATGTTTAACATAGGCTATTTTATTGTTGTGTTTTTATTAAATATGAATGAACCCCAAACTAAGCATTCGTTTTAAAGTAGGCCTAAGAAAAACAAAGACCTTTTGTTTATTTGTGTTATACAACGTAAGTATATCATGTGATACGACTTATTCGTCTTATTCTGATAATAATAAATAATGTTAATAATACTTTTTATTGAAGGAAAGGGAATAATCTAAATGTATAACTTTGAAGATCAAAATGTCCTCACCAGCACATCTCTAATGGGCTACAACTCGATTGTTACTTATATTTGGGATATTTAAAGACGTATTATTGTTTAAAACTGGACAAGCTTTTTTGTTAAAGGTTTTAAATGTCAAAATTCAAGACTACATAAGTGAAACTCACTTTTCAAAGAATACAATAAATAGCCTTATTTGGGGTTTTATATAGTTATTATAAGCAAACGATCAAATAAAAAATTGTTTAGCCTGTAATCCGATTAATAAAAAAACAATCGTCCGATTATTCGATGATCAAAATAATCGTTAGTAGCCCTAATTTATTGTGTATGTCTGAACATAAACTTTATGTACTTTTACTACTTTTTGCTCCTTTGTTTCATTAGTTTTCAGATTGTTATTTATCTTTTCAGAATTGTGTATCTGTTACACTGTGAAGCAGTTGGAAAAGTGTTTATGTAAAAGGAAAGCTTTATGCTTCTGTTATAGATGCAAATCTGATCGTCACCTTCACATGATGTAAAATATAACTAGAGTTACTTGTTGTGTGTTTTCTATATTGGGGTGCCCTGAGTTAGTATATTTGCAACTTCTGTAAATGAATTGAATTCCATACATATACAGCAGTCATGAAAGTGTTTGTGAACTGCTTACGTGAAAGTCAAAAAGGGCATTTAAGGCAAAAGAGGCTGTGCTATACTGTAGCTAAATGTCATGGCTAAATGGGAAAAATAATGATCCGTGATGTACTTTGAGTTACAGCTGTGCATTACCTTGAAGGAACCATGGCTATTGACCAATCAGCACCCAGCAAAGGAAATATGCATTATATAAGCATGAATATGTTTACACAATCTCTGTTGACTTTGATAATTTTACCAGACTGCCAAAAGTTACGAGGTCACGTGACAATGCTGTGCGGTTCAATAGCGGTTTAGTGAATACAGTCGCAGTATTCAGGATTCATGGATTGATCTTCCTTGATTAATTTGACACACACAGCGCTCAGACTAACGCTGGCGACATGTTCAGCTGCCTGACATCTGGGCTGTTACTCGGAGAAAACACAGCCAATAAAATCATTCCATTTCCCTAATTACTGTTTCTTTAATTCTGCTGCCCACGAGCAGGAACTGAAACGGGCCAATCCTAACAAAAGGCTCGCTGCGGCAGCATCTGTCAGTCACTCACTGAGGGTCTTAACATGTTATTATTGTCAGCTGCCCTGCTTATTAAGCGTGAACAACAAAACTAGTTTTATGATGACATTTGTGAATATTTAGGAAAATAAATAGTAACTGTTAGTGGTTGTTCAGTTCGAGCTCAACAGCCACCACGTCAGCAGCAGCTCTGATTCTGGAGCTACTTATCCCATCTTATTCCAAAGCCATGAACCGAATCAACCAGCGCTGTGATCAATGTCACCACATCACAAGCTCTGATTCAAAACAAAATTTTACATATATATATAAATATATATATATTTTTAAATAGGATACTTTTTCCCATTTCCCGAAGAATTGTGAATAATGTCACAGCAACTAAAACCATGTTACACTATAAAATATTCCCTTACAGTTATTGATTAGACAGTTAATATAAATGCAAAGTGTTCATAAATATAAAAACATCTAAATATGCAAAAATATAAAAAGTAATTTCATTTAAGGAGGAAGGGAAAGAAAATAAACTACAGAGGGAACCAGGCTACATTTAGTTTATCTTACTAATATTTGATTTTCACCATGGTTACCAACCACATAAATAACAAAATCTTCACAGTATCAATTGATTTAAAAAAAAGTTATTAATAATTGTATTTAAATTTGCCTACATTTTGTTTTCTCTTTTTTGGCAAATGAATGAAAAGTTTCTTAATATCATTATTATTATTGTCAATAATAATAATATTGTAGCCTATAGAGTGCGACACCCCTTACATTTAATAGACACTTTTATGTGTGTTTCTCACGTCAGCTGCTGACTGAAGGCTGTGATAATCATTAGCATTCATATGCAACTTATCAGTTCAGACGTAAGGGCTGATTTTATGCCTCGGAAGTAAACCGTCCTCTGTCGTATCCCAGGGGCATTCTGAACAGGTCTTTGGATATTTTCATAACTATGTCTATAAATCTGTAACTCCAAAAACACTTTAATGTTTGAACACAGGCCGTAACATGGATGTGCCGTCCAAGTTAATATGCAAAGGCCAGTGTGTCCATATAATTTTAAAAGAAAGCCACAGAGAGCGCCTGCTTTCTGATAGCATCAGAACTCTTAGTCCTGAAAGAACCACCGACAATAAAAATCCTGATTAAGAGCCATTACAGTCTTTCCACATGCACAGTGCATTGTGGGGAACAACAACTTTCTGCTTCTGTCTCTCAGGGGAATGACAAATCTATAGCTTTCCTGATGTGCTTTGAATTTTACACTGCAAACAATCACACTCTTAAAGGGACAGTACACACAAATTTGACAATTATGGTTACTCACCCATACGTTCATTCTTCAGAAGAACACCAAAGAAAGATTTCTGAAAAAATGATGTACTAATGAAACTATCAAGCTCTTTAAAGACTTAATAGCACAATTAAATAATCTTAAATAAATATCATAAAATCTAGATGACATGTATGCTAAATATAGAGGCTTCTGAAGTCAAATCAACAATATTGTGTAGAGTAGAACAAATTCTGAGTCGACGATATTAAATAACATGAATATTACGGCTAGTAACAGCAATTTATGTTAATATTATGCTTACATATTTTACATACCCGAAAGAGCCCAGCTCACAGGACTATGATCTATTCAGTTTTCTGAACGGAACTAAAGAATAAGAGAAGAACAAAATGATGAAACAAAACTTTAGTTATAAAAGAACTAGGCTACTTTACCTGGTGCTGTTTTAACATTCTTAAAAAACAAACAAAATTGACTGATTTCCAATGACAGGCGCTTGTCAATAGGGGGCGCCATGTGCCATTAATAACAAGACTGTCATCATGTGTCATGGAGTCATAGTTTTTGAGATGTGATGTCTGATCATACTTGTGAATGTATTTCTATCAGTTAAAGGCATCACTGTGGGCTTTGGTTTCTGCTTGTGATGCTTTGTTCATCACATGGAAAATGTTCACATTCTAAGATTCCTTAACAAACAAGCATGAGCACAAAATGAGCACAGCACAAGCAAAACACTGAAAGGAGAACAGAACTTTTGTGAGATTCATGAGAAAAAATCCTTTCAAAAGGATGATTTTAGAGAAAAAATGGATTGAAAATCATTATAATTTAAAAGAATATAATAGCTTTCAATTTTTTATTTGATCTCTTTAACTACTCTTTTCTCAATTTAAGGAGTGTTTAAGGGTTAAAGTATTTCTCTCTTTTGGTCTTTCCCCTAATTTTCCCCATGCACAAACTCATGCCAACACGTGCACTCGCACCCGCTCTTACCAATCCAGACAAACACACCGTTCTTTTCAAAATAGTCCAAAGACACACTTTTCAGAATCTTGAACATGTGCTCCTCAATTTCCAAGATCTTCTCTCTCCTCCAGACTGATCTTAACTTTGATGCTTGTCTTGCGACGCTACACAAATAAGTCATTGTGTCAACCGCCTCTGGACGCACAGCTGTGTGGAAACAAACCTCTCTATCGATCCATCCTTCAGATCACAGAATCACAGATTACATCAAACAGAGAGCGAGATTGTTCCCTCATCACATCATCACCGATAACAAACATTGGATGAAGTGTTCTCATGCCGTCAGTGATGCCACGACCAAACCGGATCATTAAATTAAATCAAACTAAAAATAATATGGGTTACTAGTTGTATATCATAAATGGAAATTTAATAAAACAATAAGTTATGGATAAATACTTCATTTTTTCAAATAAACAGTTTACATAACATTCATGACATTGAGGTCAAGGTCACACGAAAGATGTTTCAATCACCATCACACGAGATGTAATGAATCGTGTTCTTGTTTGTTTTAACGCTCACTGTTAATTGTTCTCTTCCTCCCCTCGAATTGATCACAGAATATTCTTCCACGCTGCTCTGGGAACGATTAGATCATCTCTGCAAACGCTCGCGCTCTTTCATCTGTGTGGAAACAGCTTGAATCCGGCATGATGAAAAAAATCAAGCTTCCGAAAGACTTGCCATTTGTGAATCAGAGCTCACTGGAGTTAGATCACAGTATTTAACCACAGCGAGTAAGCAGCCGTAACTGAGAGCGACAGACGTTTGTAAAAGGCTGCGTACAAGCCCAGGGGTTTCTGGGATACATTAAGAAGCGCTTTGGTTCGATGAAGGACCCTGACCCGCCCACCGTGTTCAGCAGGCCCGCGCGTGTAAGGCGTTCGGGTGCCCCCCGCGTCTCGCTGTGTCGTGCCAAACTGTGGCTTATGATCTCACTTCCTCGGTCACAGCGGTTTCGGAACGGCCACCGGTTGCTGTGACGATTTGCGGCCCAATAGGAAGCCAGCGACTTTGAAGGCCTGTGTCTGAGTATGAAGCCTGACGCCTTCCTGCGGTCTGAACCTTCTCCCTTCTTTAACTGGATTTTTCCTCTTCGTACTTACATTAATTACATGACCTAACGTTTATACATTTAGCAGATGCTTATCCAAAGAGACTTACAAATGAGAGAACATTTAACATACCCAATGGAAAATGTTATTGCTCAGATGTTGCTCTTTCATAGCTCAGGAGATTTGATGGCGTTCTCTCCATGTCGTGTTCTCTCAAGTATCGCTGTAGTCTCAGACGTTTCTCCTAAAATTAAAACAAATGAAGAAATGTTCAAATACTTGAAGAGTATGGAGGTGTAAAGTGAATGTAGATCGTAGAGGTAAAATAATATGGATTTGGGTAAATGTGATGAGAAATGTTTGAGTTCATAATGAGATCTTTTGAGGTCAGACCTGACAAATCTGAGCTCAGTTTGAGACATTGTTGATCTCTGATCTCTTCTGAAACTCTTGTGACGGAGACATTTGCCAGATTTCTAATTCCTTTTCTCAGAAGAAATGTCTGAGACGCATATCTTTGCTCTCCAATTATTCTTATTGTTGTCTGAGATAAATAATTAAGACATTAAAGTGATCTCATCTGTGAATATTCTGGACTATAGGATCGTTCTTAAGTAGAAAAAAAATGTAAGATAGAGAAAGACATACATTTTTGAAACAAAGTTAAACTGTGTAAAGTTAGGGTCAAGTGAATGCAGAACAGTTGTGTTGTCAGGTGGTTTCTGTGATTTTTGACTTATGACCCACCAGTTCAGAACCCACTGGGTGAGATTAAGCGACGGGGATCAACAGAGAAAAAAATAATGTCAATACATTTTTAATCCTATGTGTGTGTGTGTAGTGTGATTGTGTGTGGTGGCTGATGATTGACAGGAGAGGAAGTTTGGGGAGGGTTGGCAGTCACACACTGGAAAAGCGTGAGCGGCAGCAGGAGAGTTTTGTCTGGCTCTGACACACCTGCTAACTGAACCAACTCTCACATCTGAAGCCAAAACTTGTGTGTGTAGCATGTGTGTGTATGAGATCCAGCTTTGACAGAGCCTTTGATTTAAAGGCATTGAAATGAATGTTCAATCTCATCCGATTCATTTCCGCAGTTCTTATTGATCAGAAGCGATCACCTCCTCTCATCAGTATCTCAGCATCATCTCATATGTTTACGTTCTCACGGTTACATGTTGAGTGTGCACATGTATTCTGGTTACGCTACGTTGTCCGTTTAATCTCAGTTGATAATCTGATAAAATAAGGTCCAAAGAAAACATGACAACCACCCGATAAAACATCAGCATTTACTCTGAAAATACATTATAATCATACATTTCAGCATTTAGCAGATGCTTCATCCAAAATGACTTTGCATTATACATTTTGTTTCAGGAGAATCAAACCCATGACATTTGCACTAACAAAATGCTTTACTTGAGCTAATTGTGTATTAAATTTCAACGTGACATAATTAAAGGTACAGTTCACTTAAAAATAAAAATTCAGTCATCATTTTATTCATTCATGTTGTTCAAAATCTGTATATGACTCTTTCTTCTGCATAACACATCGGAAGATATTTTGAGAAATGTCTCTGTGGTTTTGTGTTCAAACAGTCAATGAGGTGCAGTGTTGTTTGGTTATCAACATTCTTCAAAATATCTTCTTTTGTGTTCTGCAGAAGAAAGAAAGTCACTCAGGTTTGAAATGACTTGATGGTGAATAAATGATGATTAGAACCACTTTGAATAATGAAAATCTTCATTTTGAATTAAACAACATTGTGAAGCAAGCATTGGTGACGTTGATGACATGCACCCTTATAATGGTGAGCTGAAAAATCCACACCAGACGGACGGAGAATCTCTCAGACCACTGCAGCGGCCGCAGAGATCAAAACACCAATGAAGTGCAGACCGATACATTAATATAAATATTACATACTGTATACATTACATTTATTGACAACTAAGAAAATACTTTACATTTGATGATTACAGCCATACAGTGCTGTGTTATATTTGAACCTTATTCACCAAACTATTGAAATGTATCAATAGTGATATTTAATACATAAAAAGACGCCATCGCCTGCAATTTCAAAATCAGGCGCCTGAAACCAATCACTCATAAAGGAGAGATATGGGTTCAATCACCACCGATCCATCTCAACCCCCTGTAATTCACACCATGATTTGATATATTTAAAGGTTTCTTAGCTTTGAGTTTGGTGGTATAGCTGTAGGTCTGTGTGTGGGAAGTTGTTGTATATTTGCGGTGCATTGGCGCAGTATAATCAGGGCCATATCTCGCCGTCTTGGCTCTTCCCTCGTGTTTTCACAGTTGAGTGGCATTGCTTTACTGCACCATGACAACTAGCCCCTGCCAGTCACTGTGGTTTCAATAAAAACCAATCATTTCAGTCTTTATATCTTATTACAGTCAGTCACTTTAATGTCAGCTCTCTGTAGAGATGCCAATGTTACCCATGAATGAGTCCAGGAACGGAAAAGAAAATGAGAAAGTACATTTAGTGTAGAAAAGAAAAATCTGCAATAACACAAGCAGCGAGAGAGAAAACGTGCATGTGATTCAGTGGGTTAGATTTAAAGGTGCTGTGTTTGGCAATATTTACCATGATTTAGTCCTACAGTTTAAAGGACTTAAAGGAACAGTTCACAAAATAAATAAACAAAGTTCTGGTGATTTACTTTGCAACCCCCTGACACTGACTGACTTCTGCGGAACAAAAGTACAAGTCTTTTCTTCATGAATATAATGGCTGTGAATGGGTACTGGCTCCTCGAAACTTGAAAAACTTTCATGTTTAATGTAAATCTTTAAAAAAAAAAACGTTGACTAGAGAGAAAACAAAATAAATGAAATTCAGAGGGAGGCTCACTTGGCTGCAAAAATACTGCGAGAAAATTCCAAGACTAAGCAAGATTGTGACACAGAGCAGCGTAAATCACTGCAAATGAAAACCATTCAACACAGGTGGAAATCATAGCTGAGCTAAACAGGAATTTCCATGAAAAAGAAAACAAAATTAATGCAAAACAGTACCATCGAAGCCTGGCCATATCAATTCAAACAGAAATTTATTACAGTCTTTATTGAATAATCCCAAAATTTCACAGGGTCCTGTGAAATTTAAATATACAGTATGTGGTGACATTGTCAAAATGATTCAGATGTGGGACTCTAAATACATATATAATCTATTATTATAACTCTGTATATTTATCTCTATACTTCCATCTTGAGATCACAGCAGTCCCCTATGAGAGAAAAATGATTCTTCTCAACTATATTTCATATGTAAGTATATCGAAGTATAAAAGGAGACATTAAAGGGGTCATATGGCGCGAATACGTGTTTTTCTGTGTCTTTGGTGTGTTATAAGTTGCCCATGCATGTATTAGACATGTAAAATTGCAAAAATGAAAGTGTGGGAACAAAAGATGCATTCTATCTAAAAGCAAATGCTCACCCAGACCTGCCTGAAACGTCAGTTGGTGGTCTGATTTGACTAAGACCGCCCAAATGTATACGCAAGTAAGGTGGGCGTACCTGTCAGCACAATTGAAGAGGAACCTGAAGTTCCAAATATGGTAAGAGGCGTTACATTTCCCTCACATGCTTGCAGTATTCCACCAATCACTACGCACTGGTTAACTGGCCAATCATAGCACACCTCGCTTTTCAGAGCCATGAGCTTTGTAAAAAGTCCGAGCGTTTCAGAGAGGCGGGGCAAAGAGGAGATACAAACATGCACGGTATGTGGAAAATACAGCGTTTTGAACCTTAAATCGTGTATACACATTGCATTACATCCAAAACAAACCATAATATTCATTTTAGCCATGTCATATGACCCCTTTAAATGTCAGTTTTACACAACGCTTGAGAATGGCTTGTTTTTGTTTGACCATTTTGCAGATAAACCTCCACGTGCCCATTCACTGGTAAATGCATTAAAAAGTAAGCAACAGTAAGAAAAAACAAATGCAGAATGATTTTTCTTTTTAGAAGGAAAGCTATAAAACTCTGACATGACATGAGAGGGAGAAAACAATTACGTATTTTTCATTTTTGGGTGAACTGTTTCTTTAAGTCACCCGAGCCCTGACAGAGGCACATCTGAGCATTGAAACGTTCCTGTGGAAGTGAATTTTGTTTGCAGATGTACCTGACGCAGCACTCCCCATGAGTTTCTGCGACTGTGGTCAACTGCATTACTGAAGGAGCTGGAAGTGGGTTTGTGGCTTTGCTTCTGTTTACTGCCATCAGAGCTTCTGTGATTGTTTGTGCTTATGGAAGGGTGGAGTGTACGGTAAATGCCTTCTGTCGGGTGGCCACAGAAACCCTGGAGATGCGCGAGTGAAGATGAGGTGCATTTCATTCTGTTTGAGAGAGAGAGAGTGCGTTTGAGAGAGTGTTTACGTGCGTAATGTGGCATCACTCAGTCTAGCTTTCAAGGTGTCTTAATTTTTACGTTTGAAGCATTTTTGTTTGAAGTCCACTTATAATTTGAATAGGATATTTGCACCAACAACAGTATACACTGTTAAAAAAAGGTGCTTCAAAAGTTTCTTCGATGCCATAGAAGAACATTTTGGTTCCATAAAGGAAACTTTTAAAATTTTTGTTTCACAAAAGGTTTTTGTGGCAAAAAACAGGTTCTTTAGATTATAAACAAGTAAGAAAGAGATGGTTCTTCAAAGAAACTTTTGGCTGAATGGTCAATTTGTTGAATCAAAAATGGTTCTTCTACACTCTTAAAAACAAAGGTGCTTAAAATATTCTTCACAGCGATGCCATAGAAGAACCATTTTTGGTTCCACAAAGAACCATTCAGCTAAAGGTTCTTTGAAGAACCATCTCTTCCTTACTTTTTTATTATCTGAAGAACCTTTTTTCACCAGTGCTCTTCGGCATTGCTTTGGCTTCGAAGAACCTTTTGAAGCACCTGAAGTGTATGGCATCGCTGTGAAGAACCTTTTAAGCACCTTGATTTTTAATTCTCTATTTTTTCCATTATGAAAAATCATGTTTTAACTTAGCACACACCATTTGATATAAAATAAAATATAATAGAAAATGTATTTATTGCTCAACAGGTATACACCCCAACCTGTCTTACTGTAAAGTGCTCATGTATACAGTACACATTGTTACATTCACACAAGAAATATGTGCGTCCTAATCTCTGGTCGTCTGTCATTTATCTTTTCTGTAATGCTTCATGATTATTTTCATATTTGCGCAGAATTTCAATCCCTCAGTGCGGACACATAATCATTGGCCGGGAGGAGAGGGAGAACCTGGGTAATGTGTTTAACAGCAATGATCCTGTTTAACTGCAGCCCCTGTTTGAACATGAGAAACTGCCTGATGGTCAGAATCAATTTCCTTACGGCCAAATTACTCCCACATCGGCTTAGAGTTTCACCTAAATGGCCAAACCTTAAAACACTAATACTATTGCTATTAAATTAGAGTCTCGATCATATAGTTCAAGTTATGCTTAATGCTGTTTGCTTTATTTATTGATGCACTG
This sequence comes from Triplophysa rosa, assembly GCF_024868665.1. NCBI lineage: Eukaryota > Metazoa > Chordata > Actinopteri > Cypriniformes > Nemacheilidae > Triplophysa > Triplophysa rosa. The sequence continues at coordinate 24,689,210 of NC_079898.1, read as the reverse complement.
AGGGAGGCAGAGAGTGTTTTGTATTCAAAGAATAGACGTGTATGTGTATGAGGGTCCTTATCTGATAAATAGATAAGTGTAAATGTGTTGCCGTGTTTATATCTCTATATGCGTGCCTTCGTATAATGGAAATCCTATTTCATGGAATCGCTGCAAAATAGTGCTGGGAAGTACAGATAAGAATTACATCTCGATCATTTTCAGCCCCTTGACAATATTTATTTGTAGGGAGCAAATCACACACACGGTATTGTAGAAGAAGACACATATCTGAAACTATACATCAAATTTGCTCATTATAATCTGTAAAAGATCCCCTGAAAATCCCTTACAAAAAATATGCATAATTCATGTTAACTTCATGAATATACTTACATTGTTAAGTATACTTTATGTAGTAAGTATTTTTCAGTACTATGTTTAGTTAAATACTACTTCAAACTAAATTTGCCCATTTTTTAGATTATAAGAGTATACTTTTAAGTACACCTTAGTTGTAACAGTAGTAAACTTTAAGTACAACTATGTTTTTAAGGTTACTAATTTAATACTAAAAGCACATTTTTTAGATTAGGAAAGTACGCTATAAAGTATGCTCTCAGACAGTTACTCCGTTAGTAGTTGTTGTAGTCCAAGTATACTTCTAAGTGTTCTTTAAGTGAATTTAGCATCATACTTAAAGTTTAATATTTATACATTATTTTTGTACTTTAAAAATACTGCCGTACTTTAAGTAGATTTGCAGTTTATCTTGATAAAAAGACAGAGGACCATCCTAGGTCAAATATACTTTTCTGTCGGTATAAGACAGGTATACTGAAGAGGAGTACATAAAAAATAGTTTTAAAGACTAAATGCTAATAGTACACATGAAAAAAATATATATTTGTAAAGGGTGCTCTTAAACTTCTAATATAAAATTCAAGATTGTGAATAACAGATAGATGCAAGCTAAAATATTTGTGCAATATCAATAGAGTGCTGTAAGTGTAATTCACCAGCTGCCAAATACCCCATGTGATTCTGGCCTGGTAATGAGACGAGCCGTTTAAACTGGTGGTTAACATCAGGGGCTGGTGTTTCAGGGACCAGCTGCACTACACCAGTCTGGTGAGGGGTGATTCTGAGCTAGGAGTGGGTATAGATCTGTGGCAAATGTGGGCACTTGGTAGACCACCTGACCAGGCCACACATCAACAACACACAGGCCTGCCATACCACTCTAACCAAGAGAGAGAAAGATGACATCACATGAAAATAACACATGGGACCTTGTTGTCACATGTAAAACAGTGGGAGCACCAAAACCATCACAAGACACGTGATATTTATGTAATTTTGCCTGCTTGTGCTTTAGATTTTTACAATTTGATATCAAACAATGACCCGAGTCCCCAAAATCAAACTGAGAAATTCATAAATATAGAATCATGAAATCCATGGCCCAAAAAATTAATTTATTGAAAGTTTGGTTTCTAAATGTCATCTTCTATTATTTTGCAATAAAAAAAATGTTCTTGGTAGCCAATAATATTCCACACAAAACATGGCAATTCAAAACGATGTATGGAAAATCTTATGAATTTATACAATTTGTACATTTTTGTATTGATTGCTTTCATGCCTCTTATGGTTAGGTTTAGGGGCGGGGCTTCATAATTGCTTTTACCTCATAATCATACGTTTTTGTATGATTCACTTTGTAGCACTTTATTTGAATTAGCTACCAAATCAGATTGGTTAGCAGCACAAGCCATATTGATCTTAATGCAAATAAACTTAAAAATAAGTCGTTTTACGAACTAGTTTACTTACTTGTTTTGTAACTGCATTAAATCTATTCATGATCTAATTAATAAAAAAAACTGACTTATAATTTCCCTCAAACCTACTATCTAGGTTTACTTGTGGCGTTTTTGAAAGCCGTATCATGGTTGAAGTCCAGTTTTTGCAATATCTTCCTAATGTCTATTAGGTTCTATGATGCTTTAAAGTGTTGTCTATGTAGGCCGCTCACTAGGTTTTGGCACAGAGCCTATGACTTATAAATATATTTGTGCATAGAGGGATGCGAAGCGTGCTTACTTCCGAGCGCATCAGCGAGATCTCGTGTTCTCTCCAAGGAGAACCATTTGGGTCACTGTAATAACCTCTGACAGGCCGTCAGGCGTGAAAAGGGTGTAGAATATCCACAGGGGCCGGAACACACCCCTCATTCCCGCTCCTGCCCTCTCGCTCGCACACACTCACAGCGCGTGGAGAGGGAGGGGCCGCTGGCACTAAAGTGACATTAATGGGCCCGTGCTGACACAACAAGGCGAGCGCAGGGACCACTTTTCCGCTTCTTCATCGGTGAAACTGTCGCCTCGAGTTTCACCGTGCCCTCTATCTCTCCGGCACGCCACGGTCCGGCCCGATCGGGCTCGGGATTAGGGTTTCGTCTCGGGGAAACGGTCACGTGATTTACTGTTGCTTTGCGCCTGGCTACAGGTGGCCGGGATAAAATGACTACGGAGCGATGTGTGGTTCAACCGCACCTCGGATCTTAAAATGGGACAGAATCCTTTCCTCTGTGACAGGTCTGCAGCACGCAGCGTCACCGTATACTTCAAGCGCACACACATACGTGCTAAAAGATGCTTAATTATTCATGCAAAATTAGAGCTTGAAAACTGTATCCTCATTACACAGAAATCGGCACAATCATAAAAATGAAGTTAAAATCTCAGTTGGACAAAAAATTGGACATTATTTTCTTTTGCAATACACATAGGCTACTGGTGAACATGTTATCAATCAAAATCATATAAAACTCACAACGTTTCTGTGATATTGATATCACCAAGGTCACACAGACTGTTGGTTAATATATCAACTTATAATACAATCTTTTCTAAAATCATAACAATAATTAGCGCTACACTGTAAAAATTGATTTCAACTTAAAAGTTACCCATTTAATTCAACATAAAAATATTAGTTATTACAAGAATTTGATGCAAAATTGTTACGTTAACTAATATATTTAAGTTGAATTAACAAAAATGTTAAAGCAGCTGGGTAACTTAATTTTTTAAGTTAAAGGAACAATACAAGGTTTATTTAGGAGGATCTATTGACAGAAATGCAATATAAAATACAAAACTATTTCTTCAGAGGTGTATATAGACCTTACGTAATGAAGCGTTATGTTTGTAATACCTTAGAATAAGCTGTTTATATCTACATACAGATCGGCCCTTCATACATTGAATTAGCGTCCATGTTTTGTACAGCAGCCCTAAACGGACAAACAACTCTACAACGCGCGTTTCCTCTTCCTCTCCGCGGTATCGTGGTGAAACGGATCGCAGATGATCCGTACGGATCGCACTCTGCAATTCGGAAGTTTATTCATCATTGAGTAAGATAGTAAAATGCGCTCTCTCTACAGTTTTAGCGCCAATGCTCTCTCTCTCTCTCTCTCTCTCTCTCTCTCTCTCTCTCTCTCTCTCTCTCTCTCCTGTATCTGGACGAGTACAATATTAAAGCGGTTTCAGATAAACAAAACTGCTCTGTCACACAGCTAATAGCACAAAAACAACAACATATCTTGGTTCTAACAAACAGAAAAACCAATGTTACTCACATACTCATCCGAATCAAAGCAACCTCCTCGGGGGTGATTTTTAGACGATCTTTCTCTCCAACGACTCTCTGCTGGAAAGTAGCTCCATAGATATCTGTGAGTACATATGTGCTAAAAGCTTTAGTACCGCGGGTCTTAACGCGTCTCTGCTGGAAAGACTTCATAATATTAACACAGGTCCTAGCTCCTGCCTGACTTTTATCCTTCTTTTTAAACTTAAAATCCACAAACCTTTTATTTTATGTAATACATAAGTCATAGCTCTTTCTACAGTCTTTCTAATGCCCGCATGATCTCTTCCCTGCGTAGCTGCGTCAACATGAGAACAGAGTTATTATAGTTTTCATTTTAGTTTTATTTAGTTTTTTTTAATTAGCTTTTATTTTTAGATCTTTAGTTTTTATGTTAATTTTAGTTAAAGTTTTAGCAATTTTGGTATATGCTTTTGTCATTTTATAATTTATTTGTTTATTTTTTGTTGATATATAATATTAATTGATTTCTATTTTAGTTTCATTTCAGTTTTTGTTTATTATTATAATTTTAGTGCTTTAAACTTATTTCAATTGATTTTTGATGCAACATTTCAATTTTTCCTTTAGTTAAGTTTTTCCCCATAATTTGTAGGTCAATATTTGATTTGATTTCAATGAACAGAGACGTTTTCAAAGTTTTAATTTGAGTAAACTGAAATAACCTCGCATGACAACGACATGTTTTTGTACTATGGTGGCCACCGTCGTGTTTGGACTGAGTGATTCGTTGCAAATCTATAATACAACGCTAGTGGCCGCTGTAAATCAAAAACTGCGCCTTTAAAACAACAAATTATTTTTACAGTGTATCATTTAATGTTGGTTAATGTGGGCACAACAATCAAAAAATGTAATACCATTTGGATATGGTGAATTACATATGCTGGTAAACTCCACGTTCCATCAAAGGCCTCTTTAAAAGTCTTTCAGTCAAGTAATTCTTCAAGATGACCCTCATTCAAGTCTGGCTCCATTCGGCTGTTTCATCTGGAAGTACATCACATATCCGACGTAAAACATTTGTGCAAATGTCACAAAATTATCTAAATGGTTTATGCAAAAAGCAGCTTTCTCTTTGATTCCCAAGAAAAAATATTTAGTATAATGATTCCTAAATGTTGACTCGCAGATGTTCCGTCCGAAACCAAATATGTATTTACGTACATTTGACAGAAAGAAAGGTTTGTGTGCAGTGGAGTATTAATGTGTCTGTGTGCACTTCCAGAATTATCTCATGCATCCAGGGCAAAAATGTGAGTGTGTGTGTCAACATCAGACGTGTGTGCCCACATATCTGAAGGGACCCTGTCTGTGGTCACTGGGTGGCCAGTGGCTCTGCCCTAACAAGGCCATTTATTGTCTCTGGTTATATATATACCCACACTCCAGTCCACAGGCCTGTCTGCTAACACAATTCAGGCCGAGCCAATTAAACTATCACACCGCATCTCAAACAAGCCTTTCATTTCTGGCCTGCCTTTGGTCTGAGATTGCAATAACAAACCTGATTTGAAATCATGGTTAACCTACCGCATGAAAGGATAGGCTGCGACTCCACCGCGTCCTGATGTTTGGCTTCATTATGGTTATGCTGGCTTGTTTGACGTTTGGATGTGAGCCGGCCTGTAATGCAGGAGGTAAAGAAACTGTACGCTTGCGAATGGCTCTAACCTCAGACAGATTGACACAAACGTAAGGATCTCTCCGGGTCAGAATGTGAAGATTTTTACTTGCTGTTTTTTTCTGCGTACCTCAAAACTGATGCTGAGGGAACTGGTGCAGTCATGGGTACCCAAGACGGCAGGTTCACAGAGAAGAGATTTTTAATATCTTAATTGTTTTTCCTAGACAGAAATGGAGAGAAAATGGAAATGTCTCTGGCATCTTAGATGTTTCTCCTGAGAAAAATCCCAGTAGTCCCACAAACGTATACACTAGAGTTTCAAAAGAGATCTCAACACTGTACAAATTGAGCTCAGATTTGCAATCAACGGCTAATATTTTAAAGATCTTAAAGTGATAGTTCACCCCAAAAAATAGAAATTTCTGTCATCATTTACTCACCCTCTTGTCATTTCAAACCTGTAGGACTTTCTTTCTTCCGCAGAACGCAAAAGAAGATATTTTGAAGAATGTTGTTGACTGGCCCCCATTCGCTGGTTCATTGGTTTTATGTCCATACAATAGAAGTGAATTGGTGCCAGTGCTGTTCGGTCCGGTTACTTTCTTCAAAATATCTTCTTTTGTCTTCTGCAGAAGAAAGTAAGTCATAAAGGTTTGAAATGAAAGGAGATGAGTAAACGATGACGGAATTCATTTTTGGGTGAACTTTCACTTGAACACAAACTCAAATATTTCTCAACAAATGTATATAATTTTACATATATTTTACCTTTACATATATCATTTCTTATTATATCTCCACAGTCCTATTTTAAATCTTGAGCCGAAAAAGAGCAACCGCAGAGCAATAAAACTCTCCTCTGGGTCGGCCGCACAAAATCTATCAGAAAGCTACAGATTATGCAGAATTTAAGATCCCATTATTTATAATTTTCCCTAAATTACTGACCTATACACATTCAATCGTCAAAAGTTAAAATGTGCAATTACCTCACCACTAGCATCCCCAAACAGAACTGTAAAAATAATCAACATTTTTCGAACATAGTTTACAAATCTGAATTGGAAAAATATTCCACCAAAAAACCCAAAACTCAAGACTCACATTGACTGACCCACATAATTAGCACTTAATTTCAAAAATCTGTTTTGGTCTGTCGACTTCCCTTACAGGAAAATAGGGCTCAACCTCTAACATGTTCAATATGCTCATTTTATGAACTATAAAGAGAAGAACCTCAGTGAAATGAAGCAGGCGTATATACGAGACGCATACAGACATCAAAGCAAAATAAAAGCAGGAAATTCGAGCACAACAGTACACAGAAAATAACCCAATACCATTAAAATGATATTAGCCACATTTATAACAAGCACATGTGGTAGCTAATGTTCCCTCAACGCTTGTGTTTCTGATGTCGCCCAGCGTGCAGGACCAAAAAAATCTATCTGTGTGAATCCCCACAAAAGTGTGGAAAATGTCTGGAGATTAGTGTGGAAAGTGTGAGATTAGGACTGCATTGTAACTATACGGATATTAAATCTTTAGCATTTAGACTGTTTACAATTATAAAGAAATATTCTCATAAAAGGTAAACTGTATCATCTCAGGAGTCTGAGAATTAGAAATCTCACAAATGTCTGTCATTAGTTTCAGAAGAGATGACAACAACGTCTCAAACTGAGCTCAGATTTGTCAAGTCTGCATTTTAAAGTCAATATTATTGAAGATCTCAATATGAACTCAAAAATTTCTCATCAAATTTACACAAATCCAGATTATTGGACCTCTACGATCTACGTTCGTTTTACACCTTCATACTCTTCATGTATTTGAACAATTGCCTCATTTTTTACTTTTTTATTTCTCCTAAGCATTTTTTTTTTAATCTGAGAAGTTAATACTTCAATGAACTCCATCAGATCTCTTGAGCTACGGAAGAGCAAACTCTGAACGTCTGGGTTATTACTGTCTTTTTTACATGTACATGTGAGCATGCGTACCAAAACCATCTTCAAGAAATTTAGTGCTAAAAAAAAGACCCTCTCATGTCTTTCCAAATCCATATGCTGTTATTTTTAGTGCGGAACACAACAGAAGTTTTAAAGCGCTACTCATTGTTCACAGCTGTTTTTTCCGGATCTTGACATCTGTGGTCACTATGAACTGTCACTGTATGAAAAAGATCTATGAAGATTCTTTTGTGCAAAATAACAACAAACAGGTTGGGAACAATGGGGCGAGTAAATAATGACAGAATTTTCGTTTTTAGAGGAACCTAATGAACACCCCCCACCCCGGGTCCCCCGAGCATCTTTTCCTCTCTTCCTCTCTCTCCTGCACATCATTGATCCACAACAGATTCATTTCAGATTCCTGTTACGATACATCTCATTGATCCGCCCATCTCCTCTAATTAGCCGTTTGAATTTAACACTTGTTTGGTGGCGGCACGGTCCTGAATAAACCATCCTCAAGAGAGAGAGAGAATGATATAGGATGTTCAGAGAGGAGATTCATGTGCAGATTTAATGGTGTGTATAAATCATGCAGTGTGTTAGTTCTCAATAACAGCGTCATTCATAAATTCATACATTGATATCGACTTATATTCATAAGAAAGAAAAATCATAGATGAGTTCTCTGTAACATCTGAATTATTTCTCATAGACATCTATGAGATTAAATGGAGAGCAAATGGAAACTTTACACCTCCATACGTTTTAACAAATGTCTTATTTGTTTCTGTTTTTTTATTTCTTTTAAGCAATTTAGAAGAACTCTTTGAAACTAAACCGATACTTGAATGAAACACAAGTGAGAACTCCAAGTTTGAAAGGTCTTAACATGCAAAGTCACTGAATTCAAGCTGGAACTGGTTTGATGTAAAACTCAGAAGTTATTCAAATAGATCACCAAATGTATACTAACCAACTTCCACATTGCAAATAAAACAATGGTTCAGAATAGAGGTACAGAAACTCTTTGTAGAGGTTTACGGGAACTCACCATACACAGATGGCGACAGCGTCACGGCCGCATTAGCTTTATTAGCCGTAGGTGATGCTGTTCCACAAGAAGTGAGACCACCCAGTCGACATCCGGAGGTGTAACAGTTACTGTAAGGGTCCTCTGGGGTCTCTCCACACACTCAGATTTGGGATTTTATGAATTGAGGTGGCAGCCCTCCCTGGAATGACTGTATGTTTGCCAGACCCAAAAGACTGGAGTCGCTGTCAGCAGAAGCACATGTTCTGCAGGATGTAATGCACGACACAGCACTGCAGCGTGCAACAAGAACATGGAACATTTTTCTGTGTTGCCAAACTTGGCACAGAAAGTTACACTCATAAATACACATTTATCATTTACATTTGCCAGCCACAGAGCCGTATAGATATCCTGAAGTAAACACGCCATGGTGTGGTCTTCAGTACATCCCTGATGAAAAAAACAATAGAAACCCAACAGAAACCATTACAGAAATTCTAATGGTTTCCATCAAAATACCATTTTGAACCATTAGCTTTTTCCATTAAAACCATTACAAAATTCCTTTTTGTAGTGTGTTTTGGGCATTATTCCAGTAGGATTTAACATCCAACCAATATAATCCATTAAAACCAGTACAAATCCCTTTATAACCATTATAACTTCTTTAATGATTTCTATTGTTTTTTTCAGCAGGGGTGTATTTATCCCTGCTGAAAAAACAATAAACCATTACAGAAATTCTAATGGTTTCCATTATGAACCATTAGATTTTTCCATTAAATGATTTGAGAAATGTTTTGCTAACTTAAATATTGGAGTGTACAGTTTCTAGGAATTAGTATCAATAATACTAACGTAAACTACAGTATTTTTTTTACACATAGATCCAGCACCTAAATGGCTTTAAAAAACAAAATAACCTGTGATTGGTCGACAATCTCCTCCCGTCTTAAAGTCAACAACATGAAATCAAACATGAAAATTCCAAGTGTTTTACACAGTGTTGCAGTGATTATTATAATTGATTTATCCGTGCACACCATTATTTTTTCAAAATTAATTTGCACTCGTAATCTTTAATCAAAAACATTAAGCTCCTCCCCCCTCTCAACAACAACTCTTCACCACATGACGTCAGCAACAAAAAAGAGGTAGGACTATACTCACTGTCCAATGGCCAGGCATTTTTAGCCCTCCCCTCCAGGCCCAACTTACAAGAAACCAATCAAAAAGGGAAAGGCAAAATAAAGCCCCGCCCTACTTTTTTTCAAATTTCAGAAGCCGTTTCACACGTCATGATACGGAAAAGAAGTCTTTAATGGGCAATTTTGGGCAAAATAAGATGCAAAATTAAACAAAAGTAGTGAAAAGTTTGTCAACGTGAGACTAATACATTGAAAATGCCTCCAACATATACAGTTTTTTTTCAAACCGAAATGTTTAATTTTCTACAAATGATATAAACGTCATTTTTTGAGGAAGGTTATGAAACCTCAGCCAGTACACACACACAGAGTTTGTGGGCGATATGTCAGCACTGGTTTTGGGGGCGCCACTGTGGTGAGACTGGACTGTAGCTGTGAATAGTGAAGCACTCAGATTCTCTGTATGGGTGGTCTTTACCTCCTGGATGAACCGACAAAAACACATACACAAACTAACACAACAGGCACACAGATACTCCGATTCTAAATCTGCATCGCTCAACACGCAGACACACACAGTTAATATTTGTGTCTCTCTGATGCGGTCACTCACGGTTACACTACAGATACTGAGCGGCTTCAGAATCCTGGACACCTCAGATGGGATTTTTCTTGCCTCACAGGAACAGACGACAGTCTAAACAGGGATGCGGACAAGTTTCCGATATTTTAGTTAAGGCGGGGAGGAAAGAAAATGACGTTACATACATGTTTTCTGAGATTTGTATTGCAGCGACCACAAATCCTGCAGATCAAGATGTAAAAATATTTCTGGAAGGACTGAAAAAGCACTAGAAAGACTTTTGGAGGTTACACCGTGGTCAATTTAACGATGAAAAGAGACTTTCTTTTTTTACAAACTAAACCCTGGCAGGATGATCCAGACTTTTTTTGCATCACTCTGAAGGCGTTTATCCCCCAACAAATGCATCCATTGTTCCAAACTTCTCGACAAATTACACCATGCAGCGATATGAACCTCATTTTTACAATCAGAAATTCATCGTATGAAAGAAAAATGCAATATTTGGTATATTTGGCAAATGTATATTACAGTTATTTGTATAAATGTGGGTTGTGCGTTTCTGCGCGTTTCGTCCCAGTGACATTAGGTTTAGGGGCGGAGCTTCATCCTTGCTTTTTTTTTTTCAAATAATCTACATTTTTGTAGGATTCATGTCATACAAATTCATACAAAAATGCCACACATTTATACGAAACAGCCACATAGTTTTCCTATGGGATGATATGAGGGGTTTTATAAACACAAATACAATCTGAGCGACAGCAATACTAAGTAACCAAAAGGCCAGTATTTGGCTCTGTTTGCACACAATTGGGCCGATAAATTAAAACTCCATTTGGCTCTAGAGAGAACCGTGCTAAATAACATTTTTGCAGACCTCTAACCGACGATACGAACCGTTCCTGCCCCACTAATGAGTTTATTGATTAACATCTAATATCAGAGACACAGTGCATACATCTCTACCTGAGGTAGGAAGAGCCACTGCCGAGCATTGTGGGTAACCATCTTCTCTATCACCAACCACTCCTGGGCGATCATTACAGATGCTCAGACCCGGAGAGAGCGCTCTCCAAACACACACGCGAGCGCATCAAACACTCAGTTGTGGTTTACTCGGGCACTTAGTCGCCCCGTGAGCTCCTCCGAGCAGCCATAACTGCCCAACCTGATCCAGTTCTCCATTCCTCGCCTCTCTTTTACAGACTTCCTGCGATCATCAATCAAGAAAACCAAGGAGAAGTGAGTGGGAATGGTGGCCAGAGACCTTAACCTCAAACATACAGTAATGCAGAAAGGCTCTTTGCTGGATGTCTCGAGTACCAATGGCACTCCTGTATAAAAAGCAATGGCATCAATAATTAAGCACTGATTAGGCTTAATATTTAATGTTGGCGACATGTAATTTACACGCGCAAACCAGAAATCCGGAGTTGCCGACTGAAATAAATAAAACTCTATGTGTGTGTGAGGAGGTGGGAAGGGTCACCTGAAACCACACGTGTGTGTGTTCCTCTCTCACCCCCCGTCCTTCTGCTCGCCAACAAACACACAACGCATTTTTTATAGCTCTATTCTATTTGTATTCTTGACTGACAGGTGCAATTTGCATTGATAACACAGAGCGTCATTCAAAAAAACCTGAATGGAATGAATTGTAAATCATTTGAATCTGACAATTTATGAACAAACCGATTTAGAAAAGATTCACACAGACAAATCACACACACACAGAAGGCCAAATATTTACATTGTCATTTAGCAGACGCTTTTATCCAAAGCGATTTACAGAGAGTTCAATTCAAATATTCTCTACTACAAAAACAATCAATGTACCTGTATTTCATTATAGATTATATATATTATAATCACGTTTACACAGGTTTTAGATATAAAAAAACGTAATTTTGGATGTTATCTACAAATTTCACAAACATTTTCAGCAACCCTAAAACACAACACAATCCAGATTATAATCCAGAAAGTCCAGTACATTGTGCCCTGTTTATTACTTTTTTACATTGTACATTTTATATAGATTAAATATTTTTTTTATTCAAAGTTATTTTAACAAGGAAAGAACCTGTACCATTCCACAACAACACAATAATGTAAGGGATTTAAGAGCCAAGCCTGTTGGCCGTCTGGATAAAACACCTTGAAAAGATACAATAAATTAATAAAAATGTAATAAAACTTGACAAATCTGCATCTGTACAATTTCTCTTTGTAAGCAGAGTAAGGCCTTAAGAAGACAACTGTAAGAATATGAAGGTCATATTCCTGTTGTTTTTGTAAATTAAAAAAGATGCAAATTTACTCAATTAAAAATTATTCAAAGCATAGCTGATAAAATCATACATCATGCTATCTAGATTGTTAGCACAATGGCAAAAGTGATTAATCATGCACATGCCTCTTTAAACAGAAATGGCTGACAAATAAATCTGAAGTAGATCTACAGGACGGCAACATTTTTGTCATTTGAAATAAAGGACATGTACTGGGGGATGAAGACTGAAGACACTGGCGTCATCCTGACAGAAACTGATGTTCTCAGCTGTTGTAGTGTTCTGCACTTCTTCCACTTACATGGACACACACACATTCACCACGGTTTAAAGTTATAAAGAATAAGATGTTAGAGACAGTTACATTTTTAGTCTGTAAAATCAATGAATGAAACAAATTGTATGGTTTAATTCAGAACAGTTATTCAATTAAGTCTAATACAGAAAGCATATAAATACACATCAAGATACATAAAGATACAAGTGAATAAATCATACACAGGGTCATTTCTGTTGTACCACATCTTTTAAACTCTGTAATGTTTAAAAATACATTAAGCGTTAGTTCAAAGGACATTATAACAGCTGGAGGGAAATAAAGATCTCAGGGAGGGATTGAGACTTTTGATTTGATTCGAAATGTTTATATCATCACACAGGGTTAAACAAAATAATGCCACAATACATCACTTAATCATGACATACAGCCTATTGATATACTAAATATGTACTGATTTGTGCTGTATTTTGTTTACCCAAAAATGGTGTCACTTTCTGGAGGAAGATGCTGTCTGTAACGAGAGATGGCGAAACAGTAACGGGAATAAAAGTGAAACTCTTTGAAAAAAAAGAAAGAAAGCATCCAAGTAAAAAGCCTTTTTACTATACAATATATAAATATATAGGACATGAAACCATACTTTGAAGTAGAAATGACCCTTCACACCACAGTCAATCATAAAACAGTGGGTGACACTACCAGCAGACACTAGGGGGCGATGTTGAGTGTGACTTTATAGGAGTGCCACTATATTTCTGACAGTACAGTAAACCGCTCTGAAAGTCCTGGAAACTGTGGAAAGCTGAATACCACCAACAAAGGCCCTGAGGTTTCCTCGTGGCATTATGTGATGGCTGCTGGGTCTATATTAGTACAGTCACGGATGATTTCCTTACACAGACTGGCACATATCCACACGCTATTTTACACACTTCTGTATTCATTTGTGTCACTGCTGTGAAGGTTTCACACCTCTCAATATGCAGCGAAGACAACAAGAGAGGAGAAAACCGAGGGCGATCAACATCGGGGAGAGAAAGCGGTGTTGTAGAAGCTGTGGCTTTATTGGTGATGGGCACAGCTTCGAATTTCTCTCGCGCGCTCCACCCCAAAAGCCACTTTTATGGGGCTGTTTACTAGATGAAGCTTCCAGAGATCTTTATCACAAAGTCTTTGATTCCTCCCGGAGTCCATATGCTGCTGGATCTCAGCTCCAGACCACGAGGGATGGAAACCAAAAATGTTCACAGGACAGTATAACACGCGCATTATTTCTCTGTGACTTCACATGAACTCCAGTCTCTGTATGGATGTGATCTATAGGCACTAAATCATAGTCAATAATCAGGACAGAAGTGCCAGACTAAAAAGGATCTCATTTTTATTTCAACTACATGTGTCTTGGGCCATAAACGTTCATTTCAACATTTCCGTATTACGGAACATCAGCAGTTGTGTAATATCATCCCTTATAAAAATGAACGCTGGTTTTACAGTAACCATACTTACAAAAACAAGTTGATTTAAGCGTGCTATTAGTATGCTAAATATCTTTTAAACTAAATATGAAAAAGTATACTTTGTCAATTTTTATTCTTAGAAATATACTTAAAATTACAAAAAAATATTCTTGACTTATACTGACAAAAACGTCCAAGTAGAGGCCTATACTTGTACTCAATCATTTCGAAATATACTTCAAATCTACCTGAAGTTAAAGATACATTACAGGTATAAACATTAACGCCTAAATACAAAGTAGTTTACTTAAAGCGCAAAATTAATATACAAGTAGTAGGCTAAACTATAACGTTAAGTTGACTTTAAGAAAACTTACATTTGAAGTAAGTTGAATATACATTAATAAAGTATACAAGTATAAAAACAAATAAACTACTTCAGTATACTTCAAAGTGCACTTTAATAAACAAACAAAAAAGTGTGGTAAGTATTGAACTATTAAGTATATCAGTATACTTATAAGTTCACTCATTCAATACAAATTTAAAAGTATACTTTTCTAAACTAAAAGGTGGACCAGTTTAGTGCTATAAGTAGAATTTAAATAGTATACTACTAGTACTTTGATGTTAGTTTACTTATTTCCTGAAGTATGCCTAAACTTTACTTACTTAAAGGCGGGGTGTCCGATTTCTCTTAGCCGTTGTTGATGTTTCAAAAAAACAAACACACCCCTACCCTCATCTTTCGTCAGCGCTCGGCTCGGCTAATGTCCCATTGGCTACAAGGTTGTTTTGGTACTCGGCCCGACTCAGTTGTTTAAAGCGTAATTCGGAAATCGGTTACCCCACCTTTAAGTATACTTAATATAATGAATTTAAAGTACACTTATTTTTTGTAAGGTTAGTAAAACTGATAAAATGATATAAATGATAATCAATTGGCCAGAAAACTTAAGTAGGACTCTTTTACTACAATAAAACTATGGTTAGATATTGCAGTTTCAAAACACAGCAAATAAACAAAGTAAATCTTGTCCCACATCCATCTGGAACATCACTGTAAAATTTACAAAAAGTCAAAACACATCAAATGTGTCCTTCTTTTCGAAAATAAAAAATACGGACAACAGCATCTCTCCTGTGTAAATCCGTGCCATTATAACCAGAGCGAATCTTCTACAGTGTGTTTAGTGAACGCATGAACCACCGCTGGGATTTTACTATTGTTCAATAAAACCACTGTGACCGTCGAGGTATGAGAGAAACAATACAATCTGCACTCAATGTATGAAGAACCAAACACAGCCAAACCCATCTGCCGCATGTATAAGCACCGACTTCCTACGTAAGGTCACATGACCAGGATCAACAGGAAGTGAGGACCTCAGAGGCTGCAATATCCACACCAGCAGCGCATGGCAGAGGATCCTGGGGTTTTCTGAGGATATAGATTTAGCTTGAATGATAGGTTTTCCAGAAAATTACAGGTTTGGATTGGATTTGGGTCTATGTTGTCTGAAAGAATGAAGGACCTCTTTCTTTGACATAAATGGTCTGTGCAAAGGACAGGAGAGGTAGAAACCCAAAGTGACAAGGAACGTATAAGAAATGGAAAGGAAGGAGAACAGTGAATGTGTAATTCCTGTCAAATTTTAATGCGGTCTGAACACGCTTCTCTCTGAGACAAAGGTGGTCTGTGGAGAACTGTTCTGTGACCTCGCCATTGAAGATAATTTACATAATGGTGTAGACGTTTTGGAAGAAAGGTGAAATTTTAGACTTCCATTATAAGAAAAATAATGAAAGCAGGTCTGGTAATTATTGCCTTTTCCACCCGTTTAGTACCGTACTGTGAAGTTCAGGATAAAAACATGTTTCTCTAAGACGAAAAAAAAACTTTCCTTCTGTGTTTTGGAGGTCTTGGAACCGCACACACTGTGCTTATGGAGTAAGCTTACTTTACGGGCCTGTAGAAGATCTGTGGTCAACCTCTTTCTCTGTTAATGTTTGTCCTTTCCGTTCATGTTTTCATCACACTTATTCTCTCTGTGTTCTAACGGCCTAAAAACACTCAGAACATACTTGATCAAAATCAACCATTTTGTATTGTACTAGAAGCGAAGTAACCATATTTTTTGGCGAATTGATTATCATTTATATTACCATAGTTTTACTAAAACACTGTAACTTTCATAACACAACCAAGTAGCACAATTTAATGCTAGTGTTAGCATTACAGCACATACAAAAATTATCGTATATTTTTAAAAATACAATAGTCATGATTTACTTACAATTTTACTCAATTTTACTCAAAGCTTTTGCTTCATCCTGCTCCGTTTCGGACTTACTTCAATTTTGTTGCAGATTCCTGTGATTTAATGTTTTATGTATTTATAGACTGCGTGTGTGTCTGTTTTATATATATATTTTGTTCAAAATAAATAAATAAAATACTCACCCTCTGTTCGTTTTTAAATATACTGTAGACATACACAGATGCCGCATTGATTGATGAATCATATGTCAACGTTGCCGCCGTATTATGGATGTCAAAATTTCCTAGCTAGACAAGTGAGTTTTCATGAATCCAGTGAAACAGAAAATGTATGTCCATCACATCATGATTTGTTGAGAAATGTAAAACGATGATTTCTGTGGAAGTGGAATCACATTATTGTGATCTGGACACCTAAATTCACTCTTAAAAATGAAGGTGCTTTACGATACCATAGTATAGCAGCTTTTTCGTCTAAATGGCTTCATAAAGAACCTTTAACAATCGAAGAACCTTTCTGTTTTACAAAAAGTTCTTTGTGGCGAAAAAGGTACTTCAGATTTTAAAAAGGTAAGAAAGAGACGTTTTTTTAAGAACTTTTGACTGAATGGTTCTTTGTGGAATGAAAAATGGTTCTTTCACGGCATTGAAGAACCTTTTAAGCACCTTTTATTTTTAAAAGTGTATGTGACAAAAATCTGGAAATAAAAATAACTAGATAACTACACACTTAAAAAAGATGCTTCAAAAGGTTCTTCGATGCTATGGCATCTTCTATGGAAGAACCTTTTGGTCCCAAAAAGAACCTTTAACATCTGAAGAACCATTCTGTTTCACAAAAGGTTCTTTGTGGCGAAAAAAGGTTCTTCAGAGTATAAAAAAGTAAGGAAGAACCTTTGACTGAATGGTTCTTTGCGGAACCAAAAATGGTCCTTCTATGGCATCGCTGTGAAGAATCTAAGCACCAAGATCTTTTATGTTTAACACAAGAATAACATCATACAGGTTTTGAACAACACAAAGGTGATTCAATCATTTCCTTTAAAAGCTGTCAAAATACATTTCTTGATACATTGTCAAGCAAGTCAGAAGTCTTTTCTCCCTCCACAGAAACAAGAATAACAGTCCCCTTTGAAAGACCAGAAATAAAACGGAACAATATACAATTTTATAATTCCTCAAAAGAAAAGGTCTCTTCACTCTTTCCACATACACATCTGGAGAGAATTTTCTTGGGTTTCTTCTCCCGTGTTCTGTTATTGGCACGGATCTGACACAATCTTGACCGGAGCATGTTCTCATATTCCCAGTGTAACACTTTAGAATAGAAATATTTAACTTACAATCCACACTGTATAAACATCTCACTCTCTTCAGAACAATCCAGCCCTCGACCGGACAGAGCATGGATATCGCTGTCAGAGGTGGTCTGGGAATCTTGTGTGACATCCATACTGTTAGTCATTCAGGACTCTTTGACAATCGTTGTGACAAAACTCAACTTTGGAAGCGCGTAAAGAATGATTTTTGGTGTTCGCTACAAACGTTAGCGTTCACATTACCAGCAGCAGCACCGTGACGTTTATGCCGACAGTCAACGTCTGGCTCTGTTTCTTGATCATTTATACAGCCATGACGGCTGCCGCTAAAAGGTTTTAATGTGTTCTGAAGAGTGCCGGCCAATGTACAGTATCTTGACCTCCTCATATGGCCAGCAGACTTTTATTCATGAGCCAAACCCGGCACTCCACCTCTCTCTCCTGCCCCGTCTCTGACCTTTGTCCACTATTTTTGCGTCTCCTTTGTGTCCCCGTGTCTCTATCATTTCTCTGGCAGCTTGGCCGAGCTCTTCATCTGACCACAGGACCATAAGGAAACCGCCACTCACCAATACAAGCACAAAGGCAGGGGTCATGACTGGTCACCCATCCAGACGGACCTCACGTCCAGATCCTACCCTCCCACATCACTGCACAGCTGGGCCCATTTCCCTGGAAGATTGACCTTTGAACCCCGACCTTGAACTTGAGCCTGGCCTCGATTTCTGAGCGCCGTCTGACCGCCACGTGACCCCGCGGGTGACCCTTTCTGGGTGCAGGAAAGACGACGGTAGTAATGGCATTGATTAGGAAGGCCTGGTGCCAATATATTTTCTCTCTGAAGCCGCATGTTGATAAATGAGATCTGGGAGAAATGGGGGACCTGGGTGACCGCTGAATGAAGAGGCAGGTGTGAAGTGAAGTTAATGTTTCTAAAGTGATTTGGATGTGGTGGAAGTACGCTACTGTTTGACCTCAGGGTCACAGACGCTCATGCTCAATCGTTCGTCTCTTGAAGTCTGAGGGCACGTCACTCAATACAAACAATTTATTAAAATTACAAACCTCACTGTTTGTTATTAAACCCCTACAAAAAAGAAGTTTATTCAAGTGTGCTATTAGCATACTTGTATCAGATTAAAAATAAGAACGCATACTTTCAATCTACCTTTTATGTACTTTACAGAAATAAACTTAATATTACACTTACCTGTATGTATACTTGAATTACAATGACAGAAAAGTCCAACTATATTTGGCCTACTTGTACATCTTTTGATGGAGATCTACTTTAAATCTACTTAAAAGTACAGTATACTTTAAGTATGAAACCTAATAACTACTATAAACAGGAACGTGTACTTGATATGCATAAATAATTAAAACATTTAAAAAGGATTAGTATGATGACTTAAAGAAAACTTAAAAGTTTACAAAACTAGTAGCTCAGTGAGAGTGTACTTCAAAGTGTACTTTCATAAACAAAAATGTACTGCAAGTATTAAACTAGTAAACTCTTGGTAAATATATAAGTTCACTTATATAAACAAACAAAAACGTAGCTTTAAACTTGTTGTGCGTTTACTACTGTTACACTTGAAGCATACTTAAAAGTATGTAAACAAAAAAGTTGGCCAATTTAGTCCCAAGTAGGCCTACTATTGAAAGTACACTCACAAGTATGCTATTATTGATATTAGTGTACTTACTAAAATTACACTTAGAATACACTTAGGAAATGTAGTTCTGACAATTGTATTCGATCACTGTATTTTTTATTTGGTGAATAAAAACATTATTAAAGTGTTTCTGAATTCCTATAGTTTTGTTACACATACATGGTTTTGACGAGAGAACGAGCGTTAAGGGTGCTGTAAGTGAATAGAGTCAATGAAATAGATGTCACTGTGACAGCTCTACAGAAATGAATTTATATGTCAGCCTGAGTTGTAGAGATACAAACAGTATTCATCCAGTGTTTATTAGTGGGGACAACAGGGAAAAATAAATCTTACCGTTTGTCAAGGCGTTCCATTAAACGACAGGCTATAATGGCAAATGAAGTGTTCAGAGAGTGCTTGTGACATGAGACCCTACACAACAAACATAAGAGTCAAACTCTGAATGTGTGCATTAATATTTAAAAGAGTGCGTGCTGTATGCACACACACACGCAAAACAAATTCTCATTCTCACACAACACGTCCTCACACAACAGTGTTGGGTCAAAAAGGGGTGAACCCCACAGTTGGGTTATAAATTAACCTCTATTGAGTCATAAACATTTTCTGTGTAAATGTAACCCAATGTTAAGGTTTGTCTCTTTTTGACCCAACACTGGGAAACTACCCAAGCATTTTTAAGAGTGGACGCATTGACACATCCCCACACACACAATGACTCAACACATTCTCATACAACACATATACATACACACACTACACATACCCATATAACACATTGTCACACAACCATACACAAAAACAAAACACATAATCTCACACACACAAATACAATACACATACAACGCACGCTCGCACACACGCAATGAGCTAATTCTAATTTAGTGAGCTAATTTAACTAGTTAGCTCTATTATTTAAGCAACTATTTAAATATCAAGCAGTGTCCTTTAGCAAGTCAAGTCAAGCTTTATTTGTCAAGCACTTTTTAGACTTTTTTCAAGTGTTTACCAAAGTGCTGTACAAGCATAAGCAATACAATACAAGAAAATCAAAAAGACGAACTATTAAAAAGTTCGTAAGTAAGATAAGATAAGAGTAAAATAGAATAAAATGAAATAAAAATAGCAGCTCTCACACTGAGTTAAACGCCAAGCTATAAAAATAGGTTTTTAAACTGGACTTAAAAATAGTGAGTGTTTGGGCCTTTCTAACATGTAAAGGCAGATTATTCCAAAGTTTAGGCCCCGCCACTGCAAATGCATGGTCACCCCTATTCTTTAGTCTTGCACGGGGGACAATTAACAGTGAAAGGTGGGCGGACCTAAGTCCCCTCGACGGAGCATATGGCTGTACTAATTCTTTCAGGTATGATGGCGCCAGGCCATTTAATGATTTAAAAACTAGAATAAGAATCTTAAAATCAATTCTGAACCTAACAGGAAGCCAATGAAGAGAGGCCAAAATGGGAGTAATATGTTCTCACTTTCGTTCCCGTTAGCAAACGAGCTGCAGCATTCTGAACCATCATCAGTCTGGTGAGGGAGGCCTGGTTAATGTCTAAATACAGTCCATTGCAGTAGCCAAGACAGGACGAAATAAAAATGTATATAATCCTTTCAAAATCTTTAAGAGATAGAAAAGATTTAACCTTAGAAAGTTGCCTCAGCTGGAAAAAACTAGATTTAATTACCAGATAAATATGTTTGTCCATTTTAAAATCATTATCCATTAAAACACCCAAGTTTTTTACGGAAGGGTTCACAAATGGTTTTAAAACACCCAAGTCTAGGTAAGGAGCCCCACAGAAGCCCCCTGGTTTAAGCAGTATAACTTCCATCTTGTCCTCGTTAAATTTGAGAAAATTTACAGTCATCCAGGCTTTAATTTTCTCAAGGCAAAACAAAAGTGGCGCTATAGAGTTTGTATGTTTCAATATAATTGTGTGTCATCTGCAAAGCAATGGAACCTGATATTATACTTCCTAAGAATGGATCCTAGAGGAAGTATATATAGAGAAAATAGAATAGGCCCCAAAATGGAGCCCTGGGGCACCCCACATGGGAGACACGCTGAAGAGGACATAAAATCCCCAAGACAAACAGAAAAACTTCTCCCAAACAGATTGAGCGAAACCACTCCAACACAGTGCCCTTTATGCCGACACAATGCTCCAACCGAGAGATCAAAATATCATGATCTACGGTGTCAAATGCAGCCGTGAGATCTAGGAGCATAAGTACAGCATAGCTGCCTGAATCGTTGGTAAGTAGTAAATCATTAAAAACTTTCAATAGAGCTGTCTTCGTGCTGTGAAGGGATATAAAACCAGACTGAAATACCTCATGAAGACCGTGTAAATTTAAAAATGAGTACAGTTGTATATAGACAACTTTTTCTAGTATATTGGAGAGAAACGGGAGTTGTGAGATGGGCCTAAAATTAGCAAGGACGGATGAATCCAAATTAGGTTTTTTAATCACTGGTTCCACAATTGCATGTTTAAACGACTTAGGTACCCCTCCCGTAGCAAGACTGCTATTTATGATAGATTGAATTTTAGATCCAATAGTTCCAAAGGCCTTTTTTCAAATTTGAGGAGGAATAATATCCAGGCTACAAAAAGATGGTTTCATCTTACCAACAATCTCTCACAAAGATTCAATAGATACGAGCTCAAACTGATCAAAGACAGCAGGACACAGAGTAGTAACAGATGGATCAGTAGAGAGAAGAGAGATATTTGCTCTAACATCCACGATCTTGTTAATAAAAAAATCTACAAAGTTTTCACACATCTTGGCTGAGGACCGAAGGCAAGTAGATTGGGGAGTATTTAAGACAGCATTATTAGTGCTGAACAGAACACAAGGCTTGTGGGAATTGTTGTAGATCATATTTGAAAGATAATTGGACTTTTCAGATCTAACAGTTTTTTTATATTTATGCAACCCGTCTTTTAAAATGTTGAGAGAAATTTGCAGCCTATCTTTCTTCCACCGGCGTTCAGCCCTCCTGCATTCATTTCTGACAGCCCGAGTGACATCATTTAACCATGGCTGAACTTTAGGTTTAAGTTGAACAGACCTAACCGGAGCAATTGTATTGTCGTTTGACAGGTCGAGCAAAACAGAGAAGTTAATTCATCAGTATTTAGACCACAGGAAGACACTGAACAGTCCCCATCAATGCTGTTAAAGGCATCTGAAAACAACTCAATAGTTACAGGGGTAATTGGAGGTGGGTCACTCATCGTCGGAGGTTCACTTCCCAGAGGCCGAAGGAGAGATAACGATAACGAAGAACCTGGGGCTTGTCAACTGAGCCTACCACCGGTACCAGCCAGAGCTCGTAAAATCCATACAACGTCGAGATACGGCGAGATAGCGGCAGCAATCCACATTGAGTTCCGCTAATATCCAGCGATTATCAGCACTAGGAAACAGTGCCAGTCGGGACTTGACTTTTACCAGCAAACCGCCACGCTTTCCCCGTCGTCTGGATCTCTTTCTCCTCCGAGAAGGACACGGGGTTCGGCAGAGATGGAAAGATGGATCCAGGGGGGCCACAGATTTTGTGGTATTTTATAAATTATAGAAATGTCTCATATATTTTATGCAATCAAACATCAGAAAACAGAGACCACCAACCAAAAGAGTTGATGTTCCAGCATTGTATAACTGAATATGTTTTTGGCTGAATTCAAAATCTAAGTTTAAGATTATAAATCTTTATTTGGGGGGCCGCAAAACGATGCACACTAAACAAAGATGGCATTACAACAAAAAAAAACTTTGAGAACCACTGGCATACAGGAGTGAAAATTAAAATGTGCAAATATAAATAATCCTAAATATGACGCATGCAACACAAGCAGTTCAGCGTCAGGACGCAGTAATGTCAGAAGTGACAAACTAAAAGTCTTGGATTTGGCTGTCGGCTCGGACAGAGATGTGTTTCAGTTTGGCACTCGGCTCGTGTGACAGTGAAAAATGTGTGAAATCATTATGTTTCGAAATCATCCCATCATTATTCCTGGATTTTCCACCACTCTTCATTCATCACAGACCGGGAACGGTTTGATTTCTGATATTCACGTACCCTCATCTCCGCGCTGCCAACCGTGCAGCTGGTTCGGATCGTTGCTCTAATCGTCTCCAGAAGCCGTTTTACTCGCAATTCAACAGCTCCGACGTATTTTTCACATTGCCTGACATGTATGCCTTCACCGACAGAAAAACAGCCAGAGCTTTTGATCAAATTTACACCACATGACTTTCAGAAGATGAGCTTATGAATGCGTGCGTTTTATCCATCCGTCGTGTTTTGATCAGTTCCCTGAGATGGTGTTGTGTTCCAAAGGATTGAAAAGATGAGTAGCGTGGTGTTGTTATTATGTGTGTGTGTTGCGAGGGTTTGTTCCAGAGTTCTGTGGTGAGGGGTGTACTAGAAAAGTGTCTTTCTGGATTTCTCGTCTCTTTGACAAAAAAAGGGATGAGCGACCGACTCTGAGAACATTAATCTCTGATGCTGTGAAGAATCGCCACATGGACACATTTAGCGGCTCGGGACAATAGCGAAGCCACAAATATCTCTTTCTCTCCAGTTCTGTTCCAGTTTTTAATTCTCTGTCTATCTAGCACACAAACTGATCCACATGGAAAGATTTCTGCTAACGGTTTGTACCAGCACGCTGGTGTCATGCCCCTTCTCGCTCGACTACAAACAATGTTTAAAACCCCTGAAAGTGATCTGAAAGAGAGCCTGGTATCAACTGTCTGAACGCCGAGACGCACTAAATGAAGCGTTGGCAGTTTTGGTGGATGGCGCTCGCAATCAAGACCTAAACCAGTTTTTAACAAAGCACAACCGCTGGAAACTGAATCTGCAATCAAGTGAAGAAAACTAAAGCCAGTGAAGTCTGTATCAGTGGAACAATAGCTGTAATAAAGCCAGAAAGAGTCAAGTCTCGAAATCCACATCCAACAGAATGTTCCTGAACATCAGATGAGAGTTATTTAAGAACAGATCTGCTTCTGTCGGTCGGGATAGAGATTAAAGTGATTTCATAGATGTGTTTGGAAATCTCGTGAGTAACTTTTCTCTTCTCGTCTCTTTGGTTCTCATCTCATTTTGCTTCTCATTTCTTCTCGTCTCCTCTTTCCAGTTCTTGTATGTTCTCATCATCTTTTCTTCTGTTCTTATAGAGTGTATTCTCATCTTATCTTAAGTGTTCTCTTTCTTATATTTTCTGTGCTGGACGCTGTCATACTTCCCATCAAGGTATATTGTTATGTTAGCTCATCTTTTTTCGTTCACTTTTTTCCTCATCGTGTCTCTTATGTTCTCATGAGAACGCAAGAGACTTTTTGTTTGTTTTGATCTCCCTGTCTCCCTGTTTTTCCTGACTCTTTTCTTCTCTTCATATTTCTTACATTCTCTCAAAGGTGCTTCAAAAGGTTTTTCGATGCCACAGAAGAACCTTTTGGTTCTATAAAGAACCTTTTACATCTGAAGAACCGTAGTGGTGAAAAAAGGTACTTCAGATTATAAAAAGTAAGAAAGAGACGGTTCTTTAAAGAACGTTTGACTGAATGGTTCTTTGTGGAAGCAAAAATGGTTCTTCTATGGCATCGCTGTGAACAACCTTTTATCACCTTTGTTTTAAAGAGTGTATCTCTTCTGTTCTCAGCTCATTTTTCTCTTCTCATCTCTGTCTCATTTCACCTCATCATGCCTCTTATGTTCTCTTCTGGTCTCAGCTCATCGTTTTTGTTCTATTCTCTGTCTCCTTATTTCTCATCATGTCTCTTACGTTCTCATCTCAGCTCATGTTTTCTTCATCCTTGATCATTTTGATCAATCTGATTTTTTCGTACCATGTCTCTTCAGATCTCTTCCCATCACAGCCAATGTTTTCTGTTCTCTTGTCCTATGTTCTGATCTTTGTCCCTTATGTTCTCCTCTTGTCTCAGCTCATGCTCATCTTTTCATTTCTGATTTCTGTCGCTTATCTTTGTCTCCTGTCTTGTCTTCTCATCTCATATGTTCTCTTTTCCTTTCTCTCGGTGTATTCTCATTTCATGTCATCTCTCGGTAAACAGTTTTAAAACACTAATGCCAACAGATAACTTCACTCATTCACATCACCTTCATCACCAGCAGTGAGAGAGTCAGCGAGAGAGAAGTGCCGGATCTTCATCTGCCATCAGTAACATTGATTTATTAATGTTAGTGAGGTCTGCTACGCTAATAGGGTTTAGATCCAGGAAGTGAGTTAATGTAGCTGACAGCGATACAGGAATTTAATCTCTCGAGTGCACAGAATTATGACTTCGCCCTATCAGAACCGTCAGCGAGAGGGAGAGGAAATCAATCACTCGCTGCAGTTTAACAGAAGTACGGCACGATCACAACGATCAGCCTCACAGGCTGGAATATCTGTTCAATACATGCAGATTCCTTAACATCCCGTCTGCTTTAAGTTATATGATTACATACATCATTTGTACGTTATGTCCATTTATCACCTTGTGCAGATGAATTTGCAACCAAAAATACAACATTTATGCTTAGATCAATATACTTTATTGATATAAAACACCTTAAAAACTTAAAGGGACAGTTCACTCAATAATGAAAAGTTCTGTGATCATTTACTCACCCTCAGATTGTTCCAAACCTGTGTAAATGTCTTTTTTCTGCTAAACACAAAGGAAGATATTTGGAAGAATAAGTAGTAACCGAACAGATCTCATCCCCATTGACTCACACAGTATTTATTTTCCCTACTATGGCAGTGAATGGGGGATGAGATCTGTTTGGTTACTGACATTCTTACAAATATCTTCATTTGTGTTCGACGGACAAAGAAATATTTACAGGTTTGGAACAACCTGAGGGTGAGTAAATGATGACAGAATCTTCATTTTTGGGTGTAGTATCCCTTTAAGTTAAACAGCTTCATTACATTTTTAAGTTAAATAAAATGAGCTTTATGAGTCAATTAAACTCAAATTATATTGAACTGACTTGAAAAATCTAGTTGTATTTTACAACTCGATTTTTAAGTCAGTTCAATATAATTAAGTTCATTTAACTCATAAAGCTCATTTTATTTAACTTAAACATTTAAGGCAGATGGAATTGGTGACAGTTTTACAGTGTGTGAGAATATTTTGCAGAATACTGGTAATCAAACAATGAACTTTTTTTACTTCAATTGTAAGGACACAAAACCACCGAGACATTTCTCAAAATATCTTCCACAGAAAAAAGGTCATATTTCTTTAAATACTATTTTCTAATTGACAATCATTTTTACTGTAGCATTTTAACACAATTTTACCATTAAAGTTTAAACTTTAACTTTGAAAAAATTGAGGGCCATCTCATGACTTTGCCAATACATGGAGCGTTGCCATATGTTTTAAAGTAAATGTCTGTGCTGAAGAAAAACAGTCATGGGGATGACATAAGGTTGAGTAAATCAGAGAATTTTCCATTTTTGGGGTGAACTATTATTTTAATAAATTTCAATCTTCTTCATATTCTTAGCGCCATAATCTCACATGACCACACAGCCAAGAAAAACATCTCGCTATTACTTTCTACAAGCAATCAGCAGTAATTGAAATTCGTAGCGAGCGAGTCGGTGCTGATCGTACAGAACGCTTCGACTAAAAGTAGCACGCAGCCGGTGGTTTGTCTGTACGTCTATACTGACTCAGCTATAATTGGCTGTTGGTTTAATAGGTGAGGTGGTGTTGAAACAGCGCTGCCAGGACGGAGATCTCCTCTAATGGTGTCCAGCGGCCTGCCCATAACCACACAACACACACACACACTCTCAGCATACAGTCCACACGCAGAGCCGCCCAGACTGCCGAGGTGTGTGGGCCTGTGTGTACTGTACCACCAAACGCTCTCTCTCTTTCTATACACACCACTCGCTGCTTTTTCTTCAAAGTCAGACAAATGAGGGGTCATTGTATGGAAAGTCCGGGAGGAAGAACACACGCCGAGATGTCGAAACTTTGTCCAGACCCAGTTGCGGTTTGCAAGGAAAGTATAAAATAGAGGGAATGTTTATTTCGTCATGCTGGTGGTTAATAAATGCACGAGTGACATTTTTGTGTCTCTTTCATCGAAAATGTGCAGCAGAGGTTGGCAAAATCTTTCATGAGTCGTCTATGCCACAGTCTTACCCAGAGGAAAGTTACATTTCCTTAAAAGTTTCTCTTTTCGTAGCTCAGGAGATTTGATGAAGTATCAACTTGCTGTCAGATTTTCTCCTAAAAATACCTAAACGAAAGAGACAATTGTTAAGATACATGAAAAGTATAAATGTATAAATGAATGTAGATCGTAAAGGTTATATAATCTGAATTATAATGCGATGAGAAATGTTTCAGATTATATTGAGATCTTCAAGTATATTGACTTTTGCAGACTTGACAAATCTGAACTCAGTTTGAGACATTGTTGAGATCTCTTCTGAAACTCTTTTTCTCAGGAGAAACAGAAGAGGTTTTAAGCAAAAATCTACATTCGATCTCCTTTTAATGACTAAGCAAGAAGTTAAATTTGGACGTTGACCCAGATCATTAAAACTACCTTACAAAAACAGTTTATATTAGAAAGCACAACCGTAAATTGATAATAATAACTTGCAACAATATCCTGAGGAGAGTCCACAGGCCAGACGATTAGTTCAGACCCAGCTTGCCCTCATCTTAAGCGTAATGGATTGAAGCATGGACGGACGCATTAGTCGACTCTTTTTTCTTTTCTCCTAAAGGAGAAGGACCGCACTGCCCACACTCCAAGTCCTCCTGCCCCGAAAACCACATCTGACCACCAGGACCTCAGGGAAACCACGGCCTGATGGAGGAATAAAGAGCAAGACAGTGAGGTGGAGAGGCTCTGGCCCCACAGCTGCTGATGGTGGTATAAACTTATTAATTGCTTTTTGACATTATTTGGTTGCGGCCGGGCGAGCCCTTGTTTTACGCGGAAGGCCACACAGACTAAAACACGAACCAGCATGAACCAACATTGAGTTTAAGTAGACAAATCTATTGAAACGCAAAATTTAAACGAAAAAGACATAAATGTGCATCACACTATTTTCAAAAACACAATGTGACAACGTTAAGGTGATCTGTTCTCACTCACTTTGAAGAATAAGATTCTGACTTGACCAGACATTATGCCAAAACTCAAAGATTGTGTAACCAGGCTGTGTGTGTCTTTAGGTTTGGCTACACATGTGCTTGTAAGGGCCGAGTGCCTTTTGCAAATGCCATTACAAATATAGTTAAACATGTCATAAAATGAGGACGTGGGTTTTGTCTAAGATCTAATAATGCCAACAGGTTAGGTTTTGGGGAAGTCCACATAAAATACTATATTAAATCCCCGTATTGATTACTGTAAACTGTAGTAAAAAATCCTGGACATTACAGTAATTTTGAGTCTTACTATAGCAGGATTCTATAGCATACTATGGTTTTTACAACACTTTTTCTTTGTGTAATATACTACAGAACATTATAGTATAGCTTACTTCATTAATTATACCATACCAAAGTATACTACAGTATACAACACTGAATGTTTTCCTTTTCAATAGTTAACAATACAGAACACTAGTATACTTATAGTATAGTATAGTATAGTATATTAATTATACTATACTTAAGTACAAATACTATAGTGTACTATACTGAATGTTTTCCTTTTCAATTGTAAACACTACAGAACACTAGTGTACTTATAGTGTTGCATACTTTACTAATTATACCATACTAAACTACAAATACTATAGTACACTATACTGGATGTTTCCTTTTCAATAGTGTACTTATAGTATAGTGTACTGTTTTAATTATTTAAAAACATTCAATAGAGTTTACTCTAGTATTTAGTAAGGTACAGAACACTAGTGTACTTATAGTGTTGCATACTTTACTAATTATACCATACTAAGCTACAAATACAATAGTACACTATACTGGATGTTATCCTTTTCAATAGTGTACTTATAGTATAGTATACTGTTTTAATTATACCTTACTAAATACTATAGTAAACTCTATTGAATGTTTTCCTTTTCAATAGTTGACACCACAGAACACTAGTGTACTTATAGTATAGCATTCTAGATTAAGTATACCATTCTAAATTAAAAATACCATAGTGTACTATACTGGATGTTTTCCTTTTCAACAGTTAATACTACAGAATACTAGTATACTTGTATAGCATAGTAACTACGCCATACATACATTTAATACTGCTGAATATTGGTGTAGTATACTACAGTATTCTCAACTCAACCCGGGAAAGTAAAAAACACTGTACCTTTTCAACGATTGTCAAAGTTGACAAGCACTTTTTAATACTTTCTATTGGTTAGATATTTTCAAAACCCAGTGACAAACATAAAGGGTGACTGATAATAATGATTTATGGCAAGAAAAATCACAAAATATGGAGATACATGGTTTCAGATGGACAGCAGCGAAATATTATAATATTATACTATACTGTAGCGTGTGTGTGTACACCACAAGCTCATAAACACCAGTGTTTCTGGTCAATGTCTTTCCTCTCTAACATCAGAGAGAAGGAGAAAGTGAATCACCAGACATTTTGAGTCTCAAGGACATAAGTGTATACTTAACCTACCACCATCATCATGCCTTCAGACTGTGTGTGCGTGCGTGTTTAAATACAGGCAAGCTCGTGTTACGTATATTATATGACTCTAATGCAAAATTGAAAGAAATAGCTGCAAATTTAGAAGTCGCCGAATTTGTTTGTGTAGAGTCCAGAGCTGCACAGGACTCATAGTTTGCTTATATTGCATTGCAACGCTTCGTTACAGTGCACATGCAAGGGTCTATATCTTTTAGGTGTATACATTAAAATAAAGTTTAACGAAGAATAAGGGTCTTTGCACATATTTTTCGTATTTGGCGCTCGTTTGTACGGTGTCTCTGAATTGTCAAAACACCTCTCAAAATGCTTGCTACGGATGCGAAAAACGCAGAAAATCGAACCCAGTCCCAATTTTTTATGACGGACGTAAATATCGGAGGCAGTGTGTAAATGTGATTGACACAACGTGAGGTCGTATTTATTTTTTTACGTGCGGAAATTTCGGACTCAATGTGCAATGGCCTTAAGTCCTTAATCTTTTTTGTTAGATAACTGTTAACCTGTATAAAAGCAATAAGAGAGCTCTTATGAACGTTATGACCGAAGGGTGAAATTAAACATGCCACGTCTTATTGTGAATTATCTTGTTATATTTGTATTTTTTATAGTCTTAAAATAATTACGTTTTTTAAGTTCTACTTGGTGGTACCTGCCAAATCCAAAATCCTGAGTAATGAACTTTGGCACGTAGCTCGTCCTGCAGCGTTTGTGGTCCAAACATGAACGATACCTCCAATCTTGCGGCTTGTTGAGCTATTACTTTTCTAAGTGATTATACTTACAATCCCTGTGTGTGTGTCTGTGTACGGTCCCTGTAATTACGCCTTTCAGACGGTTTGATAGATTGAGCTCTGATAGATCTAGGTGCTGCCACAGAGCCGGATGATATATGGGCCCACACCTCTGAGGGTAAACTACAGCGAGGACAACGTCTTCACTCTAGTACAAGAAAAACAGCCTGCTTCAATAGGCCTGTACTGGAAAACAGTTACCTGTGCCAGAACAACAATTATATCCAGTAAATATTAGCATGCATATCAACGAGATACAAAGAGAGAGAGTCCTAACAGAAGCACATCTGACAAATATTGAGAAGCTTCCATGGGAACAAGAGAAGTGTTGAGAATGATTGACAGGCGCTGAAAGACAAAATGTAAGAGAAGTGAATATTAATTCCTTACATACAGTAGTGGCCAAAAGTGATGCCCAGAGGGAACATTTGTACAATATTTGCTTTAAATGAGGCCTCAGGTTTAATTAAATCATTCAAATATGAAGCATGGCACAAAATAATGAAAAAACTAAAGTTGGTTAAAGCATTTATTAACCAAAAATGGCAAACTATACCGTGTCTACACAAAATATTTAATATCTCCTTAACAATATGTTTAATTAAAGGACAAAGATGTAATTTCTCCATCACTTTTGGCCACTTAAAATTAAACAATTTAAAATGATAAATTAAATAAACTCAAAGTTATAATATATATTATAATAGATTTTATATACAATGATATATACTGTATATAATTTTAATAATTGTATTATATTATGAAAATATATTAAATGATATAAAAACATTCATTTTATTCATTTATATAAATTTGTATACATTAGTATAAATAAAACATGTGTTTTTATTTATTTCTAATATAATTTAATATATTTTTATGATGTAATACAATTATTTTATTAATTATTATATATTAGAACAAAACCATAAAGCCCGATACGTTGTTTGCCCTTTTTGTAAAATAATTTTGTCAAATAAAAACCTTAACCAAGTTTAGTGTTTTCTTTATTTTGTACCACATTCCTCATATGTTGATGGCTTAATCAAACCTGAGGGGCATTCAAATAAATACGTGCCCTCCGGAAAACACTTTTGGTCACTACTGTATGTTAAAAATTAATATTCATTTCTTACATTTGGTCTCTTTTGGCCACTTATCAAAACCCTTAACAGTTGCAGGAACAGGCTTTATTTTCCAGAGGACAAAAACAGCTCACGATCGACAGTCTCGGCGTGCTGCCCTGCAGATATCTGGACTGCAGCTCATTAAAAATAGACAGAGCATTTAGAGAGAGTTAAAGTCTAATGTAAAATCTTTACCAGTGACTTAAGAACAGCGCTGAGATCTGTTTCTGCTGAGCGGGCTGAATAATAAACTTACTGTCTACCACACACACAATCTGTGTGGGGTTTACTTGTTTGCTTGGTCTCTTTGTTTTTTTGTCTTAGCAAATGTCCATCAGCGTCAACAAGAACACAATCTTTTTTCGGCCTGAATGTCCAAACTTGGGTAAGCCATAAACTGTGATCAAAAGTTCTGTTTCAAGAGACAAAAAGAGCTTATCATTTACTCACCTCTTCTTGAATAACAAAGAAAAAAAAGATGTGGAGCATCTTTTTTCCCCATACAATGGAAGTAGATAGAGGACAGGGGACTTGACAAGCTGCAAAAAAAAACAATTTCTAAAGCGTAATGTAAATAGCCTACTCATGCAGTAAAGTCTTGAAAAAGTCTTCACTGAAAATCTTGTCTGACAAAACAATCTCCATTCACTTTAATTGTATAAAACAGAACAGCGTCAATATACTTCCATTCTGTAAATAACTAAATAATGTTGTGTTCCACAGATACAGAAAGTTATACAAAGCACAAGCGGTTGAGTAAATAAAGACAGAATTTTCATCTTTAGCTGAACCATTTCTTGAAAGGCTTTACTGTTTCGCAAACTTCCAAAATAACCCCATCCCTCTCTCTCCCCCCTCTCTCACCGCATCTTTTCAGTAATAGAAAGCGTGAATGTGTAAAGCGTCGCCGATAGGCAGCCACACAATACCACTAACGCGCTAAAATGACTTCCAGATGTCTTTGATTTCTGATCAAGAGGAGGAAGAGCAGGGGAAACCAGAAGAGTACAGGAAACCAAAGCAAAATAAATGATTTGCAAATGTAGTGCAGGGCCGGGGG
Organism: Triplophysa rosa; assembly: GCF_024868665.1. Taxonomy (NCBI): domain Eukaryota; kingdom Metazoa; phylum Chordata; class Actinopteri; order Cypriniformes; family Nemacheilidae; genus Triplophysa; species Triplophysa rosa. Next base: position 24,656,184 of record NC_079898.1, on the reverse strand, counting down.
AGAGTGACAGACGGCTGGAGACGGCGGTCTGCTGCTGGTTAGATGTGCCGCTGGCTCCGGGTGGGCCCGAGTGGGGTTACCGTGATGGAAGAGGTGAGCGAGAGAGAAAGACGCGTGTGATCGCTTAAACACCTGTGCCAGAACTCAGAAAGAAAAGATTGCAGGATTTTACAGCAAATTTGAGACATTGTTTGAAACGCATGTTAGATTACTGTGATCTGTTTTTAAATAGAAGTTGAAAAAGAAGAAGTCATACTTGAATTTGTCAATTCTGTTAATCATATATTTGTGATTGAAAAATATATATTCATAGAGGTGGTAGCTGTGTGGTATTGCACGAGGAGCTCATATTCCGCCACAGTTTCTCTCAGTACAGAAGGACACTGTACTCTCCTTTCTGTAAACAGCGCAAACATCATATGATAGATGTTGACAGCAAATATTTTTCAGTGTTAGTGAGCGTTTTATAGAGGTGGAATTGAATCAGTCGAGTCCTAACGCTCAGCTCAGTAACCTCTCAAGGGGAAGACAGAGAGAGAGAGAGAGAGAGAAGATAAGATAAGATAAGATGTGTGAGAGTGAAAGAGAAATAAATAAACATACAAGGCTTGAAAAAATTAATTTGTTGTAAATGTAAGTCATTTTGTATAAAAGTGTCTACTAAAAGAATAAATGTAAATGTAAATTTAGGGTAAAAAACTAAAATATGCCAAATACTGCAACATAAAATGTTTTTCATGATTTAAAGGAACAACATGGCGACTTTAGTGACATCTAATGGTAAGATTGCGAATTGCAACCAACGGCTCACTCCACCACTCCCCCTTCCCTTTCGAAGCACGACGACGGCTGACACAGGACTAAAATGTCGTCTTTTCGCTTCTTTGTCAAAGGAGATAACCTATTCACGAAATGCACTGGAGCATTTTGTCCGTTTAGGGCTACTGTAGAAACAACATGTTGAATTCCATGTAAGGGGACCCGCAGTGTATGTAGATAGAAATAACTCATTCTAAGATAATAAAAACATAACGCTTCATTACGTAAGGTCTTTATACATCTCTGAACACATAGTTATGTATATTATATTGCATTTCTGTCAGTAGATCCTCCAAAAAAATGACACACTGGACCTTTAATTCTTGATCAAAAGACCAGTACAATCATTTTACATTTACGTTACATTTACGCATTTGGCTGACACTTTTATCCAAAGCGCCTTACATTGCACTATACTATACATTTGTTTCTGACTATGTGCAATCCCCTGGGATCGAACCCATGACCTTGGCGTTGCTAGCGCCATGCTCTAACCACTGAGCCACTTTAGTATTACCAATGGACTAAAATGTAAAATTTACTAAAATATAACTAAAATATTATAGAATTTGACAATATGAAATCTTGAAAATAAGACTTCACATTGACCTCTTTAACTGAGCATTGGCAAACCACATCTTTCTATTTCCATCCTCTTAAAAATCCTGATGATGTCTAAGTGCCAGAGCATATTTCTAAAAGTTTATTTTATATATATAAAACATAAAAAAATATTTTCTACAGAAGCATATTCATTCTCTAAAACCGCATAACAGGGCTGACCTACTGTACGCGTGCCAAGTTTGGTAAACTTACACCGGATTCCTACATGACTTACTAAATGAAGTAAGACTAAATAAACCAATCTGTGTTTTGATGAATAAATTCGCTTCAGCATAGTTACATACTCCTGCATCTCTTTACTTGAGCCGTCTCTCTTTCTCTCTCTTTTCATTTCCTTCAGCTTTCCGGCTTCACCGTGTCTCTCCTCCGGATCAGAGAGAGTCAATTATAGTGTTATAAAGGTCTCTTTAGCCAGGAGACGGGCGGCCCGTGTCGGGGGAAGTGACAGCTAACGTGATTACCGGGTAAGTTTATAAGCTGTAAGTGCTGAGATGAAGTGAACGCTCTCTCCGAGGAGACAAACAGTAAGATAAACTCTCTTATTCTCTCACAGAGTGGAAAAACTAGCGGCACACGGGAGACGGCTGGATGAAAACTGAACACGTGCCTCTGGAGGTTAGAGATGGTTAATCGGTGTCCTGACTCTGTACGAGGGAAAGCGTTCAAGTTCATTTGAAATTCACCATTACTCCTTTGAAAAGTAATATTGTGCAAGGTACTAAAATGCATACAGAAATATTAGCTGAATTAAAATTGTCAATCTGGCAACAAGGAAACCGTATATGAACTATATTCCAACGCATTTGGTGTTGGTTTGTGTTTTGCTTTTTCGTTTGCAGGAAACTGAACAACAAAACTGAAACATTTATTCACTGATAATCTAGTGCTTCTCTAACCCACATTCACAAAAAGACCACATCGCACTGGGTAACTACAGGAAAATCCTTTTTGGTCTCCATGGCATTGAAACGTCGGATGTGGACACGAGCTTTAAGGGACGATTAAATTGGTTATTAATTCAATTCAAACGAAAACGTACTGAAATGAGCAACCGTGTCCTTCAAGGCCCTCCTTACATTTCTCACAGAATGTGGTTTATTTTACCCAGTGGTGAAATCACACATTTCTGAGGAGAACCACAATCTAAAAATATCCCCCTCCACAAATGGAACATCCATTCACACACACTTCTAAACACCACATACTGTACACGTGAACACACGCGGCTCCGCCCCGGGTACGGTTTGCCCTCAGTTCCCCTGATCACCGGCCAATGTCCTGCTAGCGTTCTGGGTGGTCCAGTTCCTGCGGTTCTGGCAACCCATGTGTCCACCGAGCCAACATATCACAAACACACCCATTTACTCGTGTATATAACATACTGTAGATCAGGAATATTAGTGAACCCTCGATCCAATAATGCTGAGTCAGAGTTTCCGACTGAGAAACACACATACATACAGTATATGGCGTATATCAGAAGTCAATAGCATTGCACACGTATGATTTATTTTCCTATAACTCAGTCCATACCGTACCTATTATTTCTCTGTTAGGATGTTTCATGCAGAGGAGTTGATTTATGGAGTTTTGTTCTCTGGTCTGGACCGAGTTACCAAACGCTGTTGCGTCATATCAACAGGTGATGATGGATCACATATAAGAGAGACAGAAAGAGACAAGACGATTTGAGTAAGAGAGAGAGAGAGAGAGAGAGAGAGAGAGAGAGAGAGAAACACAAGCACCTCAAAACATCTTCGCTCTGCTCTCAATTAAATGTTAAGGCTTCCCCTTCTGTTAATGTAAGTTTGTATAAGTTTGTGTTACAATAATTTGCAAAACAGAAGCAGCACTTCACACGGCGAGCTTAGTATTTTTGTCTTGCTTTCCACATTTATAAACATTCTTAAAACAAGACAGATTTGCTTGTGTAAAGCAAAACAACAAAATATTAGGTCTTCGTTTCAGAAGAATGTGGTTTGTGCCTTACGCAATAAAACTATTGGCTAAAAAATCTTCCTACACACTCTTGAAAAGGTGCTACAAAAGTTCTTCACAGCGATGTCACGGAAGAACCATTTTTCGATTCTTATAAGAACCATTTCTATCTTACTCTCTAAATAAATAAAAAACACTGTCCAATACAAAAAGGTTTTTGAACGTTCTTCAGATGTTAAAGGTTCTTCTCCAGAACCATTCATCCAAAACGGTTCTCATGTCATTGGGAAGTGCGTGTTTTAAACATCAATCTTTTTCTGCAGACATCATTTTATAGCTTATTTAACTGATTAAAAGAATGGGTCTCGTTTTAAATATGTTCACATACCGTTACTGAAAAACAATCAAAAACAGTAAGCTCAAAAAATGACTTGTGTGCAGTCGTGTTTGACTCTGTAACAGAAGAGCGGTGTTACTTTTTGTCTTACGTAAGGCTCGCACCCGCCCCAGCTCCTCAGGCTTCCGCTCCTAATGAGATCCAATTGTAGAAGAGCTGCTCTCGTGGCCTGTGATGGCTGTCACATGTGGAAGCGATTGGCCAATCTCGTGCCGTCGACAGTAAGCGTGAGGATCAGAAAGCTCTGGGCGTGTCGGAGCGGCTCCAGCGTGAGCTGTTTATATCTGAGGCTTCTGTGCCTCTCAGGGGCCGACATGTGGGGGCCAGTTCTTTCAGAGGAAAAAAAACCTGTGTCTTAGTCACCACCCCTTTCACTTCAATTTCAATTTATTATTTATATTATTTCTCGCAAAAAAACTATTTTACTGTAAAAAATGCTGGTTATTTTCAATCCAGCAATGGGTCAAAAAGGGATGAATCCAATCAACTGTAAATTAACCTATGCAGAGTTTTAACCCAATTTTGGGTCAAATATAAACATATTCTGGGTTAATTTAACCCATTGTTTGGGTTTGTCCCTTTCTGACCCGACGCTGGGTTGGAAATGACCCAGCATTTATCAGATTGTAAAACTCAACCAATGAATCCAACACGCTGGGTTGCTGGGTTGTTTCCACGGGTCAAACGAGCATTTTGGGGGATTAATTTAACCCAACGCATGGGTTGAAAATAACCCAGCATTTTAAGAATGTGTATTAATACAAATATATTGTTTGATTGAAGTATTTGCAGTACAGTATGTTATATGCTTGTATAATTTATGGTGTTTTTTAAATAAAAAAAGAACATTTTAATACAATAAGGATTTGAGTTAATAAATTAATCACTTTTAACAATATTCGGGCTTCGAGAATTTGGGAGAATGTCACGTTAACAGATGTCACAATGTTAAAAAAAAGTTTTTTCTTAGTGATAATATGTTACCATACACCTAGAGAGAGAGATAACTGAAACTCAGATCTGTTGGAGGAAGATTAAGATGAGCAAGACAGAGACTCGTAGCGCACTGAAAGAAGAGAGATGATACGTAGTCAGAAAAACGCGGTTAGTTAAAATAAATAAATGAAGCTAGTTATCTCCTGCTAATCATATACAAACTAATGCTTACGGTTCATAATTTCATTTTATTTAAAAAAACTCATTCACGATTCAGATCTATTCCCACTGAAAACACACGGAAAGCCCCTGAGAAACTGTGACAGGCCCTCCTCCTCATCTGTAAGCCATGTGCATGTGCATTAGAGTCGTGCGTAATAAGCCCTTCGAGGGATCTAATGGATTACGGGCCAAACACATGAAGATCCACACAAAGAGCCGGGTCAAACAGAGCAGCATTGTGCAGCGACATTAGTCTCGCCTAATGAAGGTTCTGGTGAATAAAGGAGAGTTGGGTAAGTAAATAATGTATTGGTGTTGTCCGGGGAGGGGGATTTCTCTCAGTATATGAAGTCACAGGAGCCGTAGAGAATGTATTTACGAGGACACATGACATCATTTCCCCTGAGGGGGGCGACAAGGTCGTCATAATCCCTGACATGTGACCAGATCAAAGGACAGAATATGCTGAATATATCCGGTCCAACCCGAATAGTGCTGGTTTGGAGATGGTGGACCATCGTGGTCTTTCTGGTCAACGTCTCCAATCAGTTTCAGAAGAGATCTCTACAACACTCTTAAAAAAAATGGTGCTTCAAAAGGTTCTTCGATGCCATAAGAGAACCTTTTGGTTCCATAAAGAACCTTTAACGTCCATCATGACATTCTCGTAACAAGAGGTGTGCGTTCAGTTTAACGGAACAGATGCCAGATTTATACGGATTTGCCTAATGAAAGTGTGCGGACGGATAGATGGATACATTTCATGCTTTTGACGGACTGACATTCCCGGAGAACGGCCTGAGGATCAGTGTCACCTAGTGAATAATAGATGTTGTTTATGAGAGTATATATTCAATCTGACCCCAGAGGTTATATACAGACCCAACTGCAACACAAGAGGAGAGAGAGAGATTGAGATGGAAATATGACAGATGATGTTCGTTCAGGGATATGATGGGTCATCCGCATGAGCCATTAAGACATCTAAAATAGTAAAAAACACAACGTGAGGTTAGAGTTTGTTTCTCAGGAAAAAATCTGAGCAGCACCAGGCTCTGTTTTTCTCCATTTAACAGTACATTCTCTCAACGTTAACTTGATTGACAGCTTGATTCACATTCTGCCAGCAGGTGGAACCTCATGTTCTGCATGTTTCTACTGAAAAGCCTCTCTATCTCTCTCTCTCTCTCTCTCTCTCTCTCTCTCTCTCTCTCTCTCTCTCTCTCTCTCTCTCTCTCTCTCTCTCTCTCTCTCTCTCTCTCTCTCTCTCTCTCTCTGTCTCTCGTTTGTGGAGTGAGTGCGAGTTTATTCCCGCGAATGAACAGCGCGAATCTAAAGGTTAAAATCGATGACTTTGACTACACTGTCTTTATAAGCACTGATGGGATGTTACAAGTGTACAACAGAATGTTTCAGAGTCAAAACCGGTCAAAATGAACCCAGGCCATCGATATCTAGTGAGGTAAATGATCAAATGCTTCAGGCATATGGCCAAACATGATGAAGAGAATGTCTTATCTACTCATTCTATGAGTAGATGGATATAGATCAAGCTATCTTCAAGACACCCTTAAAGAGGAAACAAAAGGATAAATTTTCTGATTCAAAACAAGCTAGGAAAACAGAAAATGTTAAAGAGGTTGATTTTGATGACGACGATGATAGCAATGACAGTGATTTTTCAAATTTTTCAGATTCTAGTTCATCTTGTTGTTCCCAGAATGAATGGACATGTCGTGAGTATGACACTGACGAAATTAAGAAATTTTTAAAACTGACAAAAAACATGAGGGCGGTACAAGTTGCTGATTATTTCCCAGACGTTAAACGCTTTGTGGAAAATACCAGGGCTCTTATGAATGAAGGACGTTTCACAAATAAGGAGGTTTATCGGTTGAAAAAATTTGTGACCAGGCTTCAGCAACAATTGAATAATTAATGGCAGTTAGTTTTTGTATTTTTTTGGGCCTTATTGGGTGTTTTTTTCTTTCTGTTTTTTATTTTTTCCTTATGGGTGATATCCGCGTTGCATCTTTGAATGTAAACGGAGCCAGAGATTGTATAAAGCGTGCTGCTATATATGAAACTATGAAACAGAAACAAATTGATATTTTATTTTTACAATAAACGCATAGTGATATAACAAACGCTAATGAATGGGCTAAAGAATTTAAAGGTCTTCCTTTGTTGAGTCATAAGACCTCACTTAGTGGGGGTGTTGCTATTTTATTTGATAATAACTTTATCCCTTTTTCTTTTAAAATGGAGGAGGTGGTAAAGGGTAGACTGTTGAAGGTTCAAGCTCAATTTGAGAACCACAACTTCATTTTTATTTGTGTATATGCCCCAACTATACCAGTAGAAAGGATGGTTTTTCTAGATACTCTGAATACAGTTTTGGCTGAATGTAATGGTGAAGTACATTTAATATTAGGGGGAGATTTTAACTGTGTAGGAAATGACATGGACAGGAATCATGTGGAACCACATTTACTTTCACGTAAACGATTGATTCAGACGATTGAAGAAAATGATTTATGTGATGTCTGGAGAAATTTCAATGAGAATACAAAACAGTACACATGGGCTCATGCCCGTGATAATAAATTGTCATTGGCAAGACTAGATAGATTTTATTGTTTTAAACACCATTTTAGCACTTTTAAGAATTGTTTCATAAACCCGGTTGGGTTTTCAGACCACAGTTTGGTTGTATGTACAATAACTCTTGATTCTGTGAAGCCAAAAAGTGCTTATTGGCATTTTAACACAAATTTGTTAAGCGATACTCATTTTAAAGAAATATTTAATTTTTTTTGGGAAGAATTTCAGAAGGAAAAGTCTGAGTTCCAATCTTTACAAAAATGGTGGGAATTTGGCAAAGTACAAATCAAGCAAATATGTCAACAATACACTCACAATGTCACGAAAGATATTGTTAAATCTATAAAAGCTCTAGAAAATGAAATTTTGAAAGTACAAGAAGTAGCACAGTTAAGTAAAAATCAAACGCACATTGATTCCCTTTTTTTTTTTAATCGGTTCTATCTGATTTACAAAAGTCGAAAGCACAAGGGGCATTAGTCCGATCACGGTTTAAGAATATAGATCAGATGGATATACCTTCAAAATTTTTCTTTAGTCTAGAAAAAAAGAATAGTCAGAAACGCTTTATATATTCTTTATTTTCTGAGACTGGTTCTCTTGATTCAGATCCTAATGAAATTCGGAAAACAGCAGTTGTTTTTTACGAAAAGCTTTATAGTCATGAGCACAAAGAAGATCTGTTTATTGAACAGAGTTTCTTTGATGAGCTGCCAAAGGTCTCTGATGACTCTAATGCAGCACTCAAGAAAACTTTAAGCCTAAGAGAACTGTATGTAGCTCTCCAAAGCATGGAAAATGGGAAGGCTCCTGGGATAGATGGGATCCCGGTTGAGTTTTACAAAGCCTTTTGGTCTGTGATAGGGGGGGATCTGCTAGCAGTGCTGAGCGAAAGTTTAGTTGAAGGACTTCTTCCGCTGAGCTGCAGAAGAGCAGTCCTTACCCTGTTACCAAAAAAAGGTGATCTGAGAGATATAAGAAACTGGCGACCTGTATCTTTATTGTGCTGTGACTATAAGCTACTCTCAAAAGTATTAGCTACTAGACTTGGAAAGATTTTGGAGGAAATAATCCATCCTGGTCAGTCTTACTGTGTACCAGGGAGATCAATTTTTGATAATATACATTTAATAAGAGATCTAATTGACGTCGCTAAGATACTGGGTGTAAACATGGGCTTGGTTTCCTTAGATCAAGAGAAAGCGTTTGATCGTGTAGAACATATTTATTTGTGGAAAACTTTAAAAGCATTTGGTTTTAGCTCTGATTTTATAGGTTATATAAAAAACTTATATTGTGACATTGAGAGTGTTTTGAAAATTAACGGTGGCTTATGTGCTCCTTTCAAAGTATGTCGTGGGGTAAGACAAGGGTGTTCTCTGTCAGGAGTACTTTATACCCTGGCAATAGAACCACTTTTAAATAAATTAAGATGAGTTTTAGAAGGGGTATCTTTACAGACTTGTAATAATTTTTTCTGTTTATCAGCATATGCTGATGATGTTATTGTAATACTTAATAAACAAAATGATGTAGATTTACTTTTAAAAACATTGAGGGAATTTGAAATAATTTCCTCTGCAAGAATCAATTGGAATAAAAGTGAAGCTTTTCTAGTAGGAAAATGGGAGAAAGGGATACCTACACTCCCCAATGGTTTAAGTTGGACAAGAAATGGTTTAAAATATTTAGGTGTGTATCTAGGGGATGACATGGTTGTCCAGAAAAACTGGGAGGGAATAATTGAGAAACTTAAAGGTCGTCTTATGAAATGGAAGTGGATTGTTAAAGGTTTATCATATAGAGGACGTATTCTGATCATTAATAATTTGGTAGCCTCTTCTTTATGGCACAGATTGACTTGTATTGATCCACCTGCATGGTTACTACCGAAAATTCAGTCTATTCTCATTGACTTTTTTTGGGATAAGATGCACTGGATACCTCATAATGTATTATACTTACCAAAGGAAGAAGGAGGACAAGGACTGATTCATTTGCAGAGTAGAACTGCTGCTTTTCGGTTACAATTTATCCAACGTTTTCTCACTGGACCAGAGAATTTAAGCTGGAGGCCTGTGGCCAGTTTGATTTTAAAGACTGTTGAAGGACTATGTTTGGATACATCTTTGTTCCTGTTGGATTCCACAAGAATTAATACATCCAGGATGCCGTTTTTTTACAGGAGTCTTTTTAAAGTATGGACCCTCTTTAAAGTGAGGAGGACTGATTCCACACCTTCCTTGTTTTGGTTGTTAAAGGAACCTTTGATCTACAGTTCACGGTTGGACTTTTTAAGTGCATGTGGAACAATGGCTACAGCTTTTATTAAAGCTAAAATTATAACACTTGGAGACTTGTTATATTGGGTTGGACCAAACTTTGAAAAAGTCACAGATGTAGCTGTATGTTTAAAGATGAGATCTTTTCGGGTTGTTACACAAGTAATGCAAAAAATACAAGAAGCTTTTACAGTAGAGGAATACAATATGCTTCAGAGTTATGGTAAAAAAGAACTTATTCCCAATGAAAAAGACAGTTTCCCAAGTCTATTTCTTTCACCAAACTTATGTGAATACACAGGGGTTTTTTTGGATTCTGAAAATGTGACAGATTTAGATCTTAATGAAAGCACCGGCAAGACATTGTATAAAGCTTGTGTTAAGTCTTTCAACAAGAAGGGGTTACATGGAAAAGTTGATACACCATGGCGTAATTTTTTCAAGATAAGCGACAGTGTTAAACCAGAATGGAGGGCACTTTATAAGCCACCGTTAAGTAAAAAAGTCGGAGACTTACAATGGCGTATTTTACACGGTATTATTGCTGTCAATGCTTTTATTTCTGTTTTAAATCCAAGTGTTAGTCATGAATGTCCTTTTTGTTGTCAAAGAGAGACTGTGTTTCATACTTTTATGCAATGTTCAAGGCTGGCGCCTTTATTTGATGTTTTACAAAGTCTTTTTAACTGTTTTAATGAGTTTTTTTCGGTACAAAATTTTATTTTGGGTTTTAAGTATGTTCAGAAACAGAAACACAAATGTCATTTGTTAAATTTTATTTTGGGCAAGGCCAAAATGGCCATCTATATTAGTAGAAAAGAAAAAATTGAACAAAACAGAGATTATAATGTTGAGAGAGTTTTTACAGCTTTGATTAAATCAAGACTTCTGATTGATTTTAATTTTTATAGAGCTATGGACTCCTTAATAGTGTTTGAAGATATATGGTGCCATAGTGGCGTTTTGTGCTCTGTAAATGAGAACAAACTGTATTTTTCATTTCTTTTATAAAAACGGGTGTAAAAATGCATATATATTAATTTAAACTGTATAAGAAATGTGGATGTTAATTAAAGTTTCTCTCTCTCTCAAACTGTTAATATTACATTGTTTTATATTACTAATATTTATATTTATCATATAAATATTCTATTTCCTAACCCTACTCCTAAACCTGACCATTTTTAAATAACAAAATGGTGATGATCTTCAAAATGGTGATGATTTTGGTGATGATCTTCATCATCAGCATCACACACAGAAACTAATCTTCATCCTCATCAGTCATCACATATACACGTGCTGTAGGTTTTGTGCGCCGTCTGTGTGTTTGTGGCTGGCATTCAGGAAGCAGAAGTGTGAGAAATTAACGAATCATTGCTAAATGTTGCCTGCGGTTTCAAACTCTTAAATATGTCTGATAACAGTGTGTGACAGATAATGTTTAACAAGTTTAAAATTGTTCAAAATAAGGAACTTTCAGGCGTATTTGTTAAAAAAACACTTGTGTAAGCTCAAAGCATTTTCTCTCATCTTACTGCAAATAATACAGACAGTTTGGGCCTTACGTACTGGCATCTACGTTGTATCTATTAATGGGATACTTCTTCATTTACTCTTTCTCGTGTCATTAATGCTGGTTGTAATTTTTGCAGCGGTTCTATATACAATATGTAGGTTTATATCGGTGGTCGGTTTTCACACTGGTGAGCCCATCTTCATGTTCGCATCTTGAGTTCCACAAACCCACAGGCCAGATTTAAACTGTGTGTGTGTGTGTGTGCATTAATGAGGGGTGTGTGATCACAGTTTTGCCTCGTTTAATAATTCACTTGTCCTGGGACAGTCCATTTCTGAACATGTCCATTAGAGATGTCACACACCTTGTGTGCTCACACTGAGCCGCTGCTGTAATAGAGCAGAGGTCACAGGTTAGCATAGCAAACACATGACCCTTAACACTAATGTGCTTATACACTCTTGAAGTCTTTTAGCACAGGTTAGAAATGGGCCCCTACAGAGTCTTCACACGCAGGGCTACATCTGTCTCCAAACACAAATGTTTTTTTTCTAGGATTTTGCCTTTAATTGATGGGACGGGCGAGAAAGAGAGAGAGAGAGAGCGAGAGAGAAAGAGAGAGAGAGAGAGAGAGAGAGAGAGAGAGAGAGAGAGAGAGAGAGAGAGAGAGAGAGAGAGAGAGAGAGAGAGAGAGAGAGAGAGAGAGA